>NC_085046.1:94337172-94429672 GCF_963662255.1 Cinclus cinclus | reverse complement strand
ACAAACTTGTCTTTTAAAATTATGTAGAATTATGTAGATGTTTTTAAAATGCCAGTAAAACTGCAGAATCCTTTGGCAGTATTTTGGTTTCATCAAAGGACATGGTGCAATTGACTTGAGTAGCACCAAGCTTTCACCCTCCAAATTTATGATGGTTGGTAAAAGGTAAAGGCAATTTTAAATGTTGTTGCTGTCTATACACAGTTATTTTCTTCAGCAGGTTTTGAAAATTTGTGAGAAATGGTCAATTGTTTGACATTCAATGTTGTTTGTTCAGCAGCCTTTTATACTTCAGGCATATGTTTTAAAATTGAACCTTAACAAGAAGGGCACTGCTTTCCACATAGTACTATACAGACTGGATGAACTGTCATATCATTTATTGATTCCATAACCAGTTATCTCACTGAGATGTCTTTTATAAAAACTGCTGATAGTGATTTGGGAGAAGGAGGAGAGAAAATAAAAGAAAAAGCTGTTCTACCTAGTAGTATAGTATCCAAAATGCTATAGGGAAATGTTCGTGTCTCTGCAGAGCTGCAGTTTTTTATCATTGCTGTATCTTAAACTTATTTCTTGTATTGACATGATTTGGGGATTTTGTTTTGTGCTGTTGACAGTTTTTTGGGTGGCTTTTTGTTTTTTTAACGATTCATTGAATAGTAGCATATATTACAAGAAATTTTGAATTCATATCACCAACAGATTCAGGATAGTTTTATCAACATAGGGTTGAATCCAGCAATCAATGCATTTTACTATAATTACTCAAACCTTCAGATCTTGATGTACTGGTTATTTCAGGAGAGCTGTAAGAAGGGTGGTACTGAACAGTAATTGAGTACACTTCCCTAATAGTGAGGGGTGCAGGGCTGAGTTTTTCAGGGCTTTTTTTTGGGGGGGTTTAGTTTTTTTCTTTTTTTCTTTTTCCTCAGCTTCTGATGACAATACATGGTTGATTTATGCTTTGAACCATGAGTATGTTTATTCTTTTTGAAACTTAATGGTGATGATTAAAGATGTCACTGCCCTGTCTGCTCACTACCAATTCTGCCTGGTGGGATAGTTCTTAGAAATTTCTCCCCATATGCTGCAGAAAAAAATAGTTTTGTCAAAGTGAGCCCATCAATGCAAAGAGTTTCATGTGTATGAATTTTTCGTTTTACTGTTCATACCTTAACTAATTAATTTCATTAATGGGCTTCCATAAGTGACTTGCCAAGATGTCGTTTCCCATTTAAAATTGTTTAGTTACAGTTCACTTATTAGACAGTGATTTGTGTTTTTTTCCCCTTTTTTAAATTTTTGAAAGCTGCACATCTTCTCAGGTTGCAAAGCTTAAATTATGGATTTTTTTGAGAAGAACAGTTTATTTTTGCACTTGGCATTGCTAGTGTCTCAGTAAATACAGTGGAGCAGATCTTCAAATATATTTGTGACATTTCAGGCACAGTTGAGGAGATCTTACCATCCTGACTGCAGAGTTCTGCTGACTTGTTCTGTGTAATAATTTTTGCTTTATGCTGTGCTTGCCTCCTCTAAGACACAGAAGCTGAATTATATAGGGGTTAATCATGGATAAAGATTTTCTAGTCACTCTCCCATTTTGTAGGGCATATTCTGTACATGTGATGATGTGTGTGTGTACATTTGGTATTGTTCTTTGAATGCTGTCAGTATCCTCCACTTCTCTTCCCAGCTGTATTTGACCCCTTCTTCAGGAAACAGTTCCAGATGCACCACAAAAGGTTAAAAATACAGACCATTATGCTTCCAGTCTTCTTGGATTACCCTTCTTCTATACTGATTAAAAATTGTTAATTTGAAGTAAATTAATTTGAATTAAATTAAAAATTGTTAATAGCCCACCTTATTTTGATGGGCTAGTTTTACTCAAGGCAGGCATTAAATCTTAAGAAATCTGTCACGTCTGTTTTAGGTCCCAAATGCAACAGAAAATATATTTCTGCTGTATTTATGCATAACACATGGACTGAGTGCCTTAGGACACTTGAATTGCCTGTAAAGAGTCTGATGCTGCTTTTATAGGGCCGAAATGCCTAGAGGACAGAGGGCAATGTATCCTGATGGTGTAGCCTGTGAGTCCTTGCATAATGACAATTAGATTGGCCAAAAAAATGCATTAAGAGTGGGATAGCAGTGTTTTGTTGTGGCTGCTTTCCCCACTGAGCAGTTTTATCAGCATCTTTACATCTGATGATGTATCTGGATACCTTCAGCTTGGCGCTGAATTACCATCCTTGGGCCCTGCACTACTCGTAGTGAAACACACTCTTAAGTAGTGATGAGAACATACTGTGAGCAGTGATGTTATTCCTCGTATCTTGGAGATACAGGGACCCATCACCAGGATGCTTGTTGAGGAAACTACCTCTGGAAGAAAAGGACATACTTTCCCACTCAGATCCTTCCTCTGAGCCCAGGAGGAGACCTTGTTCAGTCTCCGAAGAGTTACCTCTAACAAATGTTATCATGTCTTTCTGCAGGTTGTTTTCCCTTCATAATGGGCTTAGATTTTACTACAGGTCCCTCCTATGCCTTCAACATGCATTCCTTTCCTGATAGGATTTGAGATGTCTTAGAAGATGTACTTAAAAGCTGAACATAGGTTGAGTTAATTCCTCCAGGAATATTAATCCTTATCTCATGAGAGTTAAATGTAACCAGACTTCCTTTACTCAGAATATTGCCATAAGTATTGGGATAAGCTCTTATGTTTCAGAACAGAAGCAGACTTTGGCACAGGTTGATCTTTCCTCTTTTTTTTTTTTTTTTGTTGTTTTTAAAATAAAGCTAAGCTGTTAGTTACTATAGCTATTAGCTATAGTTATATGTTACATGTTGATGGTGATTAATGAAACACACTGTCCTATAATAACAATAACGTGCTGAAGATATTTAATTTGCTTTAAAATTAATATTCAATAAGTAGTACTTTGTTTCACCCGAAATATTTGCTATTAAATGCTTTCGAAAATGTAAGCTCGATGATTGTAAGATAAAATTTCACCAATTATAGCAAACATTCTATGCATTGCTATTGTAAGAAAAATTGCATTTTTTTCTAAATGTGCTTGCCAAATGAGTGAGTGTATTTTTGACATTGTTTAGCCTGCACTGGCTTGGAGAGTTATTCCTTTTCCAGCATTAATAGCGTCTAGCACTGTTCATTTTTCTGGCATGTACTAGAGCAGTCAGAGCAAACTGAATTCCTGAGGAAGAACATTGTCTTAAACATTTGCTTTATCTGTTCATTCCAGTAGATGGCTACAGTTCACTACCAAATTGTAGCTATAATAGATTTTTTACAGTAAGTAAATCAGAAGATGAAGGTTGAATTACTATAAATGAGTTGACCTGTACATTTTTCTTATTTCATGTGCTTAGTCATGCACTATTCACTATTTTCTATGTACACCTTTTTCAAATTGCAGGAAAATGTTTAATGTATATTTTTTTTCCTGTTGGTTGAGGTTTTATGTTATAAGTGACTCTTGTATTTTGTGCAGTTTTCTGGTATTTCTAATTGTGCCTGATTGGAGGAATGCTTATACTATCCAAACACTGGGGAAACTCAATTGCTGAAAAGCTATATGTTACTTTTATAAAAGTGGATACTTCCAGAGTATCAACGTTCTTTTAATTTTGTTCCTGGGTTTAGGCATTTTAAATGGAAACTGGCCATTTAGCACTTGCTTTTGCCAAGTTGACTTTAGCTTTTATAGAAGCAGATGTTTTCTAGTAAACCTTTTCAGTCCTAAGCATGAAGCAGTGACTAACACATACAAAAGTATGTTTACCTTTGCATTTCATCTGTGTTGCACATTGCAGTGTTTCATTGCTCGAAGTTCCCATCCAGGTCTTGCTTTTTTTAAACCTAATTTGCATACAACTAAGTTGATACAAAGGAATTTCTTTTAAGCCCCTGGAAAAGCAGCTTGCTTCTGAAAAGGCACTCATTAGCAGTTCGAAGAGTGGAATTCTTTCAAAGGTACATTATTCATTTGTACTGTATGAAGCAGTTCACAGTACAACATTGAAATATTAGATATGCCTTTTGACTTTCTCAGATAGAGTGATTCTGAATTCGTCATGTAAACTAGTGAATATTTTGCTTTAATTTTCAATGAGAAGGAAGTGTTGAAACTGACTTTTATTTGTAATCATATTTGCTGGTAAATGCTACTACCATATCGCCTTAATTTTATCCTAATCCTTTCATTTTTGCCTTACAACAGCTACAAGCTGAGCACAGCAATTTAAGGTGCAGGTTTTTGTTATTTTACAAATGAAAGGGCCATTTTTTGCATTAACTGCTATGCTGTGCTATTGCAATTTTAGGTCCCTTTGCAATCAACTGCCAATTTATATAGCTGGCTACAACTGCTTAATCTATTATTAATAAGCAGTGCTACTGAGCTCTACAAATGATAAAAATGGCACCAGTTTTATACAGGATTTTCATTTTCATATCTAAACTACATACAATAACTTTATTCTCTACCATGAAGATAAATGTCTTAATTATTTATAAATTCTTTATATTTTATGGTATCGATTTAGGGATTCATTCATTATCCTCAAAATATATTGAGAGGCCTTAGCTGTAACTAAAATATTTTTCATTTACCCATTTAGTTACAATGTTTTAGTTAGGGGCCAAAATTTAATGTGTTTACAAAATAATTTTATACTGGGTTGAATATTCTAGAAAATAAATGAATGCTGTGTTATTATTAAGTTCTAAATTTGAGTATTTTGGATTATGTGTGTTAAATCTCAGCTTTCTTCTATGTTTAGATTTTTATTGTAGCCACATGATTCATTAAACGAGTTCGTCCTCTGAGAGGAAAATGTATTTGACCCTTTCTTGAGAGCATATACAAGAAGTTCATCAAGAATCACAGATTTTAATAAGGTAAACAGTGTTAGTTCTGTCCCCTCTGGTGTTTGTGGAACTGGGACATGTCCAGCACTCGATCCTCACGGTGTGGAAACACATGGGCTGCCCTAGAGAGCACCTGGCTGTGTTTAGGACATCTCAGTCATGAGAGGGATTGTACCTGGAGGGCAATTATGGTCAGGACAAGAGATGCACAATAATAAGTCCCTAGAGCACTTTAATGGGCAGTAGGAAGGAAAGAAGGGGGGGAGGAAGGAGAAAAATTACTAAGGTTTCAGTTGTGTTTCTAAGAATGGACTGTGAGGTACTAAACAGTGTTTGCCAGAATGTTTTTCTGGTCATGCAAACTTACGTCTAATCACGTACCTGAATTTCTTGGAAACCCCTTCAGAATTTGTTTGTCTCATTATTTAGGAAGAATGCAGTGATTTATTTAGTGTATTCCTTGTTGTTTTTGTGTATTATGCTTCCTAGATTAAGTATTTCCACAAATGTTTCGCTAGTCACAGTGAAGTGGACATTATCCCCCCCCCGCTTCTGGAATTTAATTTCATCTGAATTATTGTGTGTCTTCTCCTTAACCTTTAGACGATTTATTCACACACAGACACGCACGCACACACACACAGATGTGCACAGATGTGAAAAGTTTAGCTTTAACGGGAGAAGGCAGAGACCCAGAGCAGCAGGGCTCAGAAAGGCTGTCCGTGCTGCCTTCGGAGTGCCGGGGCGCAGGGGCACGGGGCTGCCGCACGCCGGGCTGGATACCGGGCTGGATGCAGGGCTGGATACCGGGCTGGATACCGGGCTGGATGCCGGGCTGGATACCGGGCTGGATACAGGGCTGGATTCAGGGCTGGATGCCGGGCTGGATGCCGGGCTGGATGCCGGGCTGGATACCGGGCTGGATGCAGGGCTGGATGCAGGGCTGGATACCGGGCTGGATGCCGAGCTGGATGCCGGGCAGGATGCCGGGCTGGATGCTGGGCTGGATGCCGGGCTGCCGCCTGCTCTTCCCGGCGCTGCCTCTCTCGCCTCCCAAAGCTTGCGCGGCCGCGGGGCCGGGGCCGCTGCCCCTCCGCTCTCAGCCGCTAGGGAGTGTCGGAGGGAGAGGCTCCAATTAATTTTTCCACTTTCCCTGTGAAAAAGCTAGTTTAACTTCACCCCCAGCTGCAGCACTTGTGTGTTGTAAATACGCTCTAACACTGCAAAGGAGTTTGTCTCTATGATCTTTAGAATGATTTAAAGACGTGGAACCCTTTTATAAACAGATACGAATTATTTTTGCTCAGATTTTGTGTTTACTCATAATACTGCTAGCACAGTTAATCATCGATTTATTTGTATAATTTGTATAGCAAGCACCGCATACCTGTCTGCTAAACAGGTAAACATTTTTAATCTGATACGGGCTGAAAAACAGCAGCTTGTCTTTATCTAATTATTTTCTTAAAGGTTGGTCAGCAAATGTCATGTATTTCACCAACATTGTGCTTTCTTGGAAAGAGATGAAATATTTACATTACAGTGGCTCGAGAATCACAGTAAAAGTGCAACTGCCTTTAAAATGCATTTTGGTAGTTTGGTGAGTTGATTCGGTAAGGTGGCGGTGCCATGGTATTTAACAAAACAACAAATGTCTCTTTAAAGGATGACACAAACAAAATTACACCCACTTCATTTTATTTACTGATCCAAGGAGCTTATATTTAAATGACAGAAGTAGTAGATATAACAAGCTTGTGAATTCTTTGCATCCACCTGGGGAATTAAAAAAAAAAAAAATCGTAACGAGAATACTAGGGTGGCTGACATCAGGTCTACATTATATGTTTGCTTGCCTGGGGTGCTCTCATAAAAAATAAAGCAGAGCTTTATACAGTTATAGTGTGCACTAAATTTGTGTTCAACATCCATAAATAAAATATTCAACTCTTACTGAAGAAAAACTATTGTTTTGAAGATATTTCAGGCTAAAAAAATATGCCACTATTGTGGAGAGTAGAGGGTTTCCACTTTGGCTTTGCTTTTACTTTTAACGATCATCGTGGTTGTTCCATACCTTTATTATTGCTTTTGATTCTCTGGCAGGATGGAATATACAAAGGAGGTTCTTTCTGTAAATCGTATTTTAAAAAAATTCAGAGAGCAAACCTCCCATTTATGCTGCAGTATGTTTTGGTTCTGAGTAAGCAAACTGTATGCCTAATGATTTCATAAGAATTTAATATTGTGTGTTTTACAGATGGAAAAATGTTGATAAATTTAGGTTAATTTCTACTCTATTTATGGAACTACTTATGCATTTTTTAAAGGAAACAGAGTCTTCTTAAATTATATATAACTTGAAAAAGGGTCTGTTGTTTATTTTATTTTAAATATTAGATTGTCCCTGAACAAGACAGCAGGAGTATTATGTAGAACACTACTTACGAAAACAGCAAACTAGTAAATCTATGCTGCACTAAAATAAAATGTTATATTATTCTGATAATATTTGACTTTTGCACAATATTTAAATGAACATTAGTATAAATAAGAATGCTTAACTAAAACACAAGTTCATCGTGTAGGCTAATGCATTACTCTTGTATATTTGTACATGAGTGAACAATTATTCTAAAAAGTTTATACATGTGTTCCAGTGACCAAACTTGTATTAAAACAAACTGTTCCGATAGTGGTGACAGAAGACATGGCTGATGGTTGTGTTTGAGAAGTAAATGGGCAAAATATTTGTGGATCTTTTAATGATTACAGTTCTTGATAGCTTTCATAAGAGTGCACATAATTTGTGACAACTCTAATAAAAAAATGTGGCAGAAAAACTTTCTGAGTTAGCGGCAAAGTAAATGGGGCAGGTTTTGCATTTTGAACAGAAATCTTACGAACTGTGATTGAATTTGTCGTGAAAGTGTGTCAGAATTAATAAAGTATTTACGTGCAAGGTTGCTGGGCTTTGCAGACTGGTTAGGGCTGAGGATTGGTTAACATGAAAAGTCATTTCTGTGCATTTGGTACTCGACAGCAAAGGACAAATGTACTTCTGTGCATTTTGGATCATAATGCCATTTCTCATTTCAAACCATTTTTGTCAGGACACCAGGCAAAAAACAATGATGCTTTGAGGACGTAATTAAAGATATTGTTCAAAGAACAACTTTCTGCATATTTGAATTATTACTGTCATCAAAATCATACAAATATGGAAATATGATTGCCAGAAGCACATAAATCAATGATCAGCATGGCCTCAAAATCCAATAAATATGTAGAGTTAAATACTTTAAAATGCAAATTGCATCTGATAATTTGCATATGGTAGAATTTAAAGGAAATTTTGTTGCTTAACAACCTCTAAGGTAGCAGTTAGGGCTATGGGTAAACATAGATTTTTTTATTCATCATTGGTCAAGTTGCAAGATTTGATAAATGATAGGAGACTGCTTTCCTTGGTTAAAATGACTGCATTCTTTACTGAATCCTGAAACTGCCTTGAAGTCATCTGAATAATTAAGAGTTAATTATTCTTCATCCATCTAAATCAGAAAAGGACAGATTTAGGGAAGGAATTTATAATTTTTGCCTCATGTCCTGTCATGTCGTAATGTGATAAACTAAACTGACTCCAAATAATATCTAGTGACCTTATAGTAATTACGCCTCACAAAACATTCTGGTTGAAATTTTTTAATTGCTTGCATCGATTCCAGAAACTACATCTTAACAGACTCTGAAGTTTAATTGTGTTCAAAAGAAAGCAGTAGAAAATTTGTGTTCTGTTACTGTTCTAGTTTAGTCTTACCAGGATAGATACTGTATGGATTCTTTCACTTTTTTCCCCTCTGTTAGTGCCTCTCTGTTTTTTTGTTTTGTTTTTTTTCTATGCAAGCCATTATTTTTAAAGGCTAGTGAATATGTACATCAAGAATATAACCCATTTTTTTTAAGAAAAGCAAAAAGGTTTTTTTTAAGTTTAACAAATTTTAATTTAATTTAAATTTAAGTTTAACAAATCCAGGCATTTCTCAGTGACATAAATTCTGGTTTGCTTGCTTTCTGCAACTTGGGAAAAAAATGTACCCCTAAAATACAGGCAAAGAAGACAAGAACGTTCTGATGTCTGTCTCCCTGTAGAGAGAAGGACAGTTTCAGAATTGAACATTGAAGCCTGTTTTTATTTGCTAATTTCAAAGTAGAACTTTTTTTCCAAGAAGAAGGGTTTACGAATGTTTACTGATCACAAGAGGAATTGTAATAAAGAAATCAATATGCATGATCCCTTTTCATGTAGTACAACAAGGTTACACTGTTAGGTTAAGTACAGGCTGCATTCCTTTTCAGAAAATCAATTTGCTGTATAGTGTGCAACAGCAAGTCTCTTCTGAAAGAGTCATTTTATGTTGTGTGCACAGTAAATTCTATATTGACGCCTTCAAATAGTATTGACTGATTAAAAAAAAAGAAGAAACACTAAGCACAGTAACCTTAAAAGAGTATTATCATTTTCAAGTAATTGCTTTATTGCTAATTACTTAATTTCTTTCTAAGAGACAAACTGATAAAACGTGTTCTTACATATCCATTAAATTATTAATACTGAAAAACTGGTGTTGTGACATTATTTTCAAAATCTTTTAAAATATTATTTTCATAATAGCAACAGAATGCCATATGTGACTTCAAATACTGTGGATTTTGCATAAACTTATTTGCTGAATTCAGAGAGTGAGGACTTTGGGGGGGGTTGGGTGAAGTTCTTTTGTTCGCTGTTTTGGGGGTCATTGTTTTTGCTTCTCTTCCTTTTTTTTTAAATTTATTTTAAGGTCTGGTCCTTGTTTACAAAAGAAAAAGTAAGTATTTTCATATTATGATTCATTGTTGTGGTTGTGTAGATTTAAGCTGTGATGGTGCTTGCAAAGTAGCAGTGGGTCTTTGTAAAGATTGTCTGTTACCTGCCTGTTTTCCAAACAAAACAAGCAGTGCATAGAGAGGGAGGGGAAAAGTTAGTAGCTGCATTCAACCTCCTTAGACATAACATGGCTTAAAAGCCGGTTTTTATAAGGGAAATATATGGAAACGTGGTTTATTTTCAGTTCTTGTTTTCTCAGAACATAAAAGTATGTCTTTTAAAATGCTTTGACCATTTTTGATGCAACTGTTCAATTGTAAAGACAATCTTTTGCTTTTTGTGTGTTTTTTACTGAACAGTTCTTGATGGACTCTGACTTTTCCTTTTATTTCTGTCAACCCAATTACAGTACATTAGAGTGCACCCTGATCCTACTTGTTTGCCTGTTATGCAGTGTATATGTTTAACTCATAAGCATGTTCATTTAGATATTTCAGTCTGATCATGCTGAATGTCTTGCAGCAACACATATTGATGTCTACAGAACATTAGATACTTTCAACCTTAGTTATTCATTCTAGAAATTGCAAAATGCAAATATATATGGTTTTGATTGCTTTTGAGCTGTCGTATCTGAAAAAATGAATTTGTTGTTTCTCTGTCAAATTCAGTTGTTCATTAATATGCTCTAAATAAATTGCGATTTTAATGGAGAGAATTTAATTCATTAAAATTTGAATTAGAAAAATACCTGTAATTTGAATTAGAAAACTGGTAAACTGTTCATATGTTGAGCCCCAAAGTTAAAATACTGTTTGTTATGATTTCACTTACTAAAAAAACCAAACAAATGTTCACCTTTTAAAGGCAGGCTGGCATTTAACATTTACTGGTATTAGAAAGACACTTGTCTAATGATGTAGCTATTACCCATGCTTTTATTTTTTTAAGTTTAAGAGATTTGCTTCATTACTAAGTTTAAAACAAAGTGATTCCAAAGGCTGGCTGCATTTGTTTTTTCTGGTCACAAAGATGTGTATAGCAAAACTACTTGAGGTATAATTCATTGTTTAGAAACCCTGGGCTGCTGTTTGTTTGCAGCATTCTTGTTAGGGATCTGAGTTGCCCAAACAACAGTGTAAACCAAGCCAGGCATAGCAGCAGACAGAAAAACACATTCAACTAGTGGGATCATGGATTTGTTTGATTCAGGTAATTGAAAGTGTTTCATACTATTATTGCAACTTGAAGGCTTGTTTAAGTGTCTAGCTGTCAGTCAGTTTGGAAGGTGAAAAGTATTCGATTGTCACTCTGTCAGTCAATAGAGATGAGAACTGTCTGCCTAATGGATTTCTTTACGTAGATGTCTGCATGGAGGTAGAAGTAAAATCAATGTGTTGTCATGTGCAAGTACGCTGCATCAAACTGCCAGGTGAAATGCAACTGTATTTCTGTAATGTCTACATCCTTGTGTTGTTTGTGGAAGACAGACAGATGTTCCCTGTGTTTAAAGGTAACAGACTCTTTGTGGTCACACATGAAGGTTTGTTTTTGAACATTTGGTGAGAGTTTCACCTATTTCCACTTGCTCCAGAGGTCTTTTTTCCTGTTTGCTTGAACATACCAGGGATCAATACTCAAAAAACCAGGATTTAACTTAGTAGGACAAAAACGTAGTTTGTTATGCCATGAGGCTCAGACAATTTTCTTTTAAATCTGGGTTTCTGCATGTTTTCTGTTCGTCAGTGATGGCTTGTATTGAGCTAACTATGTTTCCTGCTCAAGTTTTGGCTGTTAGTTTACCTACATTTAGAGTGTGTATTTACCTCCTATAGCAAAAGAAGAAGAGGTAATTTCTTGAATAACAAAAGGTACCAAATGCTTTCAACACCCTTGATGAAACAGGCATCAGTCAGTGACCTCTGTTCTTTCTCTGGGAGATTCTTACAATATTAAGTTCCACTGAACAGGATCTGATAACAAGTGGCATCAGGAAAGTTATAATGATGTTTCAGAATAATAGTACCAGTTATTATAGCGCTCACTAATTCTAGGCTTAATCCTGTATAAAATAGTTGCATTATGATAGTAGCCAAACATCTTATTAAAACTGTTTTCCTGTTAACTGATACAAGACATATAAAGACATGATTCTTAGCCCCACTGAAGGTGGCAGGCTAAAATTGAGATACCAACTTCAAAAAATGAATTATTTTATCACCTATTTCCCATTGTATCATTTGTATATGTGTGCTGTTTTACAGAATTAAAATATGTAGCTCTTAGCTGCTGCTGTAGGGAAAAAAGAAGAAGGAGTAAGAACCAATTCCCAGTGAAGGAACTCAACTGTGGGTAATGAAATCCATAAGTAGCAGAGACTGGTGGTAAAACAGAAGGTAGAACTTCAAAAGAAAGATCAAGATTTTGGTTTTGGCTATAATAATTTCAAGATGAAAGAAAAAGTGTTGGGTGGAAGATGGCCCCTGAGAGGTAGGGGCAGAGCTGTGTATTATGAGCAACATTTTTAAAAATTTCTTTTTTAACTTGAATGAGTGCTTCCAGTTTTTTCAGTAAATGCTGTAGGAATTCTGCTGGTGGCAGTCTCCTTTTCTCCTAGATTGCTGTGTCTCCTGTGTAGGACAGATGGGGGGGAATAGTGTGTGATACATGTAACTTATGATCATAGTATGTTTAAAGAAATAGGAAGGAATAGGCACAAATTCATGGACTCAAAGCTGAAGAAAATGCTGTGATCATCTAACCTGCTAGCCATCCTCAAAGTGGTTGTAATTTCACCCAAATAGTATTGGGTTTGGTGCTTTCTAATTTGTATACTTTACTGCCCATGTGCTATTTCATGTTCAGCTTCTGACAGTTCTTACATAGATTTTGGGTCTGGCTTTGTATAATAGAGGAAACAGAAGATGGTGTAGGATACAAAACAGGCATTATTAAGGTTTGAACCGTAATTGTCTACCACTTTTGAGCTAATTTTCAGTTAGACAAGTGGGCAGCAGAAGGTGATCTTCTGTGGGCAGTTCTCTAGATTTTACTCTGGCCATGGTCAATATATCAGAATACTTAGATGTTTTCTGTCAGTCTATTTTTATATGAATAAGAATTTATTTTGTTGGAGTGAAGATGTTTCCAATGTGTGCATTTATTTTGTTGGTAAGTGAGCTAAAGAAATAGCTGTGGAGCATATAGGATCATTGAGTTTGTCAGTAGAAGTGGCTGTGCACATGCTGAATGCACAACCAAAAGTGTGCCTGTATCCTGGGCTTCCAGCAAGAAGAAAAGAGTATCCATTTTGTCTGTTTCCCGTGATGGTGTGTTACTTGTGCTGTACAATGAAATCTGGGAAAAATATGGGAAATGATGATTTTTAGAAAGCTTTAGGTTCATTTAAATGGATTTATGAGAGATCTGGAAAAGTACCACAAATGTACTCCAAAGCTCCTTGCCTTAGCAGATATAGAGGTGTGATCTCTGATTCAGATACAGCTGAGAATTAAATTGGCAGCAAGAAAAGATATGAATAGTATAATACCAGATACTGAAACATTTTGAGCATCAGTTACAGAGCTAGTATTTACAGGCTGTGTCTACTTTTTTGACATTACTGGGTATTTCAAAGAGTAAAATTCTTTGGTCTCTGTTCTTCTCAAATATGTTTATATTTCTTGTATGGCTTTCTAAATTTCTCTCTTAAATGTTTTGCATTCACTAATCATGAAAATAATGCACATGAAAATGATAGTTCTACAGATTTTGGTTTTTTTTGTAATAAACTGTAACTCTGTAATCTCTTAAGGCACAGAACATAAAATGTAACTTTTTATTTTGGTGGATGTTTTGGGACTTCTTTTGAGCTTGTCTTTCCTTGGCTTTCTCCCTTTCTCCCCCTTCCCTCCTCCTCACCCCTCCCCCCCCCCCACCCCCCCGTAGTCTACTTAGTTCAGTTTTAAGTCTGTTGGGTTTTCTTTCCTGCCATCTCCCCAGACTAGACACTCAATGTAGCATTCAAAAAATATTACTATGAATCATTATATAATAAATGGCCAATAGCAGTATTTTTTTCTGAAAGTCATTTAAAGTTGCATGAGAGATTTGAATTTACACAAGCATGATTGCCCAGGAAAGCTGGCAGTAGTTGGTAGGAGCAATAGTGTGATGTCAAATATGTGATCAAACACATGAATATCTGTGGAGTTCCCAGCAGCAAGAGAAGGATCCATTTTGTATGTTTCCTGTGTGGAGAGGTGCTTTTGTGTTCTCTAATAGTGCTTCATTTCTGATATTAAAAGATAATGTATCTGTTCTTAGCAATGCTCAGACAGTTTAATTACCACCTAAGTTCAGATATTATTCCTTGTCAGATCTTTAAAAGCACAGTCTTCCAGAGGCTGAGATATCTGCCTGTTATGGGTTGCTGATAGCCTAGTCTAAGAAGTGTTTGTGCTTTAGAGGAACAGAAATTGTACTCATTTCAAGCAGCAGAAGATATTTATCCAGAAATCAGGAAAGGGAGATGCACGTACAATGTGGGCAGAAGGAATATAAGCCTTTTGGTGACTCACCACCACTTTCACTTGGAGGGACTGGTGGCTTGCCTTCAGGTCCGTTCAGCGTTTCAGATTTTAATAATGTCTCTGGTATTTGGTGATCCTTTTGTTTCTTGATCATATTGCTGTAATCTCTTTGTCCTTCTTCTTTGCCTTCTCCTCCCCACTCAGGTGCCCAATATAGAGTTTCCAGCAGAAGAAGCAAGGAGAAAATTATTTGTGGCTATTATCTTTAATCCTGTGCCTACAGTTAGGGACAAAAGGCATAATGCAAAGCCAGAGGAGAAATGTGGGTCCCTTCCAAAGGCAGGACAGAGCAAGAACTTTTATTCATGGGCAGAGAATGCATCAGAGAAGCTAGGTCTTGCCATTGACTGTGGGGTCCCCAGACAAACAGCCTTCAAATCGAGACAGCTATTGTGTGCTGGAAGGCTGGCAAGCCTGGATACCATGGCCTTCACCCTTCCTCTCTCCTCTCAGTGACTGATTACAGATGTGTAACTATGCTGTTGTTCCCCTCCCTCGGGAACTTGAGATCATGGGGTGTCCTCCCTTGCCGTCTCTTTCTCCTTGTCAACCAAACACAGAATTTGCCAGCAGTATTGATTAGAAACGTAGACATTTTTCTTTAGTCAGTCTCCAGCTACTAAGCTTGGTATCTCATCTTTAGCATGTTAAAAAAGACCCCCGTCTGCTATTCCAGTTGTCTGTCACTTCTTGTAGTGCTGTAGTCTGGATTTGTTTCTATGTAGAGAAATATTTTTAGGAGATGGCTGGAAAAATCTTGTGGGTAGAAATTGGCTTTTTTGCTTTCCTCTTGTTTCTTCTGTTGGAATAATTAAAAAAAAATGCATTGGTCATACAACTCTCTTTGCATCACTCTTGGTGTGATTGATTTGGCATAAAAATCTACTTTGTGTAGCTCACTGATGTTTCTTGTCTCGGTGAACATAGGGAACATAGAGTTGTCTCATATGAAAATAGAGTTCTTGGAGGCATAACATCTTTAAATCTTTCCACTTCTTAAGGCCATATCATATTCTAAAAGAGAAATTCAGGATTCAGATCCAGTTCAGTTCCTATTACGGGCAAAAATGCCTTCTTATTCTCTTATTGAGGTAAATAAAAAGTCAAAGACAGTCACAGATGGTTAAGATACGCAAGAAATTTTAACAAACTCTCCTGAACATTAACAGCAATGCATTTTGTCAGATAGATATTCACTTTGAAAGATGCTTCTTGCAGGAACATCTTGTTGGTAATGTTTTTTCTGGAAGTATTGGCAAATAAGCTCTGGCAATTTTAAGAGTTTTGCAACCCTGATCAAGAAATTGGTGGAAGCAAACTTATCCCAGCTCCTGGACTGCAGTTGTTTACAATACATCAGATTATCTTAAATCACCACTGACTTGACTTTACATGGGTATGTAGAACATATCCATGTGAAGTCAGTCCTGTCAAGTTTGGTACATTGAACATAGGCTGTTTTATGAGGATGCAGCAAATACTTGGGGCTGATTGACTCTTACTCTTCTAAAAAATACCACTGCATATTCCTTCTTCTTCAGTAGCGTGGAGATGGCCATTCTAGATTATCATGCTTTTTAGATTTCTCTCTTTCACTGTTAATGTCACAGATTGATTTGCTGCATTCTTAGCAAGTCCATGGATGACAGAAACTTTGTGGGGCAGTCAGTGCACTGGAGGGCTGGCTTTGAGTAAGACCTACTCAGAATGGACAAGTGAGCCGATAGGAACCTCATGAAGCGAGACATGTGCAGAATTCCTTGTTTAGGATGAAATAAACTCACACAGCAGGACTGTATGGGCTCTGACTTGCTAGAAATCAGCTTTGCAGAAAAGTCCTTGTGCTTCTTGCTGAGGACAGGTTGAAGATTGCAGTGTGCCCTTGCAACAAAGAAGGCTGTTTGCATGCTGGGCTGTGTTGGCAGGAGCATATCCATCAGGCTGTGGAAAGTGGTTCTTACTCTCTGGCTGTCAATTGAGTTCACATATGAAATACTGTGTCCAGCATTGGAGTCCACGGGGCAAGAAAGACTTTACAGAGTCATAGTGAGTGGCAGAGGGCCACCAAGCCAGTCCCAAGCAAGCCTCAGGCTTCCTGAGTGATGTGAAAGAAGCTAAGGGAGCTGGGCTCATTCTGCTTGAAGAAGAGAGGACTGTCTACAACCACCAAATGTGGAGTATAGAAAAGTTGGAGCTGAACTCTTCTTGAGGATGCCTAAGGGTGCCCTCGAAAACTGGACGGCACCATGCCCTGTGCACTGAGCTGCAGAGATATTTCCTGCTTACCTCTCTGTCCAGTTCCCTTTTCCATGTGTTCTAACCATGTCTGCTAGTACCAAGAGTGGCAGGAATTGCGTTCATCATCTGTCCTCTAGAAAATGGGAGGACCAATCCATTCCTGTTTCTATTGTTTTTGGTTCTCCTAATGTAATTTTACTCACATTATAGTATTTTTCTGGTAAGGTACTATGCTATCTAGACTTCTTGGTAATACTTGGTAGAAAAAAGGTTCTCCTTTCATATGTTTCTCCTTTCCCAACCTAATTGGGAAACGTCCAACTTTTTTAACATTTTCAGAATCAGAAATGAGCAACTGCTGCATCTGTCCATGTGAATGAAGAGCAGGTGTTAGCTCATTGGAGGAGAAAGATATTCTGGGCAGATTGTGAATCAGATAATGAGCCCCATGGACAATTGTTCAAATAGAGACAATAGTAGGAATTGTTAAGAATTGTTCTAGTAAGCAAGAGTGCTGGCTATCTTCTGTGCTTCTATACTCATCAGTGTAAAGGTCTGTAGCTCCATCTCCAGTAATATCCAAGGTGTCTTAGACACAAAGACAAGGGACAGCACCCTTTTCTGGATAACTGAAAGAGCTATGAAATAACTTCTGGATTAATAGGTAATAGCAGGAATATTCCTACTTTCATTGTAAAATCTGATACTGTATGTCAGTTTATATTTATTCTTTCTTGAAATGTAAATTTATGGTTTTGACCATGTTATTTATTGCTTGGTTAATGGTTTGCTGCAGGACTGTGGCTTTGTAGTATTTTTTTAATATATTTTTTCATTATTAACAACAATGGAAATATTTCTGAGTGGCAAGTTTTTGAGTTAATGAGACTTTCCACTGAGGTCCGTTGAAACATAGTGTCTCACTTTTCAGAAAAGTTAGTAATGAGTTTCAGTTTTAGGGCAAACTTTTGTTCTTAATTTCTTTTGCATATCTTTTGTGTTTCTCTTAGGAGGTCTCTTCAATAAGTTGTGACAGTTATTTGTAGCATACAGTCCCTACTGTAAAGGTGGGTATGTCTAAATTGAGGCTGTCAAAAGGGATTGTGAATTGCATTTCACAGTGCTGTAAGAACATGTAGACAAGTCTCTCTGAAGACCTCAGTACTGGTATTACATGGAACTGCTGAGCTGCTTGCTGAGGCTCCCGACACCTACATCATTTATTAAAACATTACTACTTATTTATGTTCTGATGCTGAAGTAAATGCCCATTTTGTTTTGTAGGCTTTACAGCCTTTTTCTTCAGTACTTGGCTCTTTCATCTCACTGCTTCATTCTCCAATGACTGGAGTGTCTCTGACTGTCTAAAGAATGGCTGAAGATAGTGAAGACTTGGTTTGCTTTGTGTTAACTATATTTGTTTGACTGCAGGGCAATCTTCTGTGGCTCTGCATACTTCTGGCATTCAGCTCCCCTCCTTATTTCCTTGGGGTTTTCCTAAATGTGATGAGATGGAGCTGAATATATGTGTTGCTGACATGTATAGAATGCAATAAATACACCATGCTGCTCAACATACTGTCGAGATTTTTAATTTTTTTGCAGAATTTCAGTAAATCTGTATAGTAACTATGTCAAGAACTTTCAGTTCATATGTCAAAATGTTTCATGTACTGTTTCTTTAGCGTTTTACCAAATCAGTAAAATTTACCTTCATTTTCTAGATACAGAAACTGTACAGGAAGAAACTATTTGCTTAGTCTCTGGGAAGCTGAGAATGAAACCTGAATTTCTTTTTCTTGTTCCTTATTCATTGAATGGTACTATTTTCCTTAAATAGTAATTCTTTTTTCCCTAAAGTTTTATAAATAATTCGGATAGCCTACTAAATATGCATGCTCTAAAGTACTCAAACAGTTCCTTTTCATCTGGCACAGCATGGAACTAGCAGTTTTATCCTTAATCTACCCACAAAATATGTGACTACGGTGTTCAATTTATACAGGCGCCTATTCTTAGACTGCATTATAGTTTATAAAAAATTATTAGCATTATTTCATGAAATTAATCACTTGTAGAGAAAAAAAAAGGAGCCACTAAGAATGTTCTGAATGTTACTTACACTGTATTAGTTCATTCAAGGACTTTTGACTTTCTTACTTATCAAGAAATCCAAAACCAAGTCCCTTCAGCTATGCAAAAATACAAACAAGCTTTTTCTTTTTAAATAGTGCCTTCACTGGCCTGTCTGAGTTGGTTGTTTGGTTTTGTTTTTGGTTTTTGTCTTGTCTTGTTTTCTCAAAATGTTTTGAGAAAATGCCATGGTTTGTGACTTGCTGTGTCTGACTTGCTGTATTAGTTGAAGCTCTTAGTGTAGAGGAGGGTGAATTGGGTAATAAAATTCTTGATTTGAACACTGCAGTACAAGTCATCAGATCTGCCTTTCTGCTTTTTTTTGGGGGGGGGGGGGGGGGGGGTAAAAAAATGGTCTTCAAGGACTGGAGGGAGGTGCAGTGCTTCTGTTCCCCGACAAATTGCAGGTTGTATCTTTTGATACCTTGCATCTGTGACAGGATTACAAAAGGAAACATAAAGAAACTGATCCAATCTGTTCGGAGGCCTTGGAAAGTTCTTGGATATTTATTATCCACCACATTCTGAAGAAGAAAACCAGAACACCAAAGGGCTGTTTCTTCTTTTGATCTTAATTTAAATATTACTGCATTTTGCATTCACCTTTGTACATATGATCCATAGCTATTTACTTAATATTTAATAATTGCATGCAGAGGCTGAAGTGTTACTTACAGTATGTAGTTCAAATATTTACATGCAAAGCCAGTCGTTTGACCCGTGTTTTATAGGAACTATCGATGTAGTGTTTTTTTCATTTATTAGACCCTTATGTCATATATTACAGATAGGCTTATTAACACACAGAAATTAGTGTTTATGGATTTGGAATCATGTATTTTTAATTGCACCTCTTCTTTTCAAGCATTTTGACCTGGTGTTTTTAAGACTGGGCTGATGCTTTATGTTATCTGGACTACAGTGAGATTCTCTCCTTGATTTTTCCCACCCCACTCCTACTGTGGAGCTTTACCTTTTCCAACCGCTGGTACCTGGCAGTTCTGTGAAGTGACAGTCTTGGGCCCCTCACAGCCTGGCCCTTATGAAGCTGGTAAGGCATATGGAAACACAAAGAAGCCACATGATAGAGAGAATTAGAACGTCCTCTCAGACAGGGGAAGCGAGGATGGTTTGCATTGTGGAAAGAGGAGCAGATAGGACAGGGCTGCCTGCAAATGAGGAAAGAGGGAAGAAGCGGTGTCAGAAAAAACTTAAATCATCTTCTCAGTTCTGAGGTCAATTGTATTTTACCTTTGAATGTTTGGCTATTAATGGGTTGAGTTTCTTTCTTTCTAATTTTTTAAAAGAGGCTTGTTATACGACAGCCAAAGAAACTCTTAATGTTTTTTCTTGTGTTTTCTGTTTGATTGAATAATGTAGTGTTGACACCTAAAGTTGTGATTGCAGTCCACTTTGTATAGCTTTGGCTTCCCATTCCCCTCAGTTTCCAGATTCTTATGACTACATGCACTATGGTCATTAGCCACTTTGACCCACAGACTACAGATAAGCTTGCTTATTTTGTTTAAAACTGGAAAAGAATTGCCATGACAGACTGTATTTCTTAACCCATCCTATGTCAGTACCCAGCGATCAACAGTGGAGGTTTCAGAGGAAGATGCAAGAAGCTTAATTTTAAACTCAAAGAGGGCAAGTTTAGAGTAGATGCCAGAAAGAAATTCTTTACTCACGGAGGTGAGGCAGTGGAACCCACAGAAGTTATGGATGCCCCATCCCTGCAACTATTCAAAGGCCAAATTCAAAGTTGAATGGGACTCTGAGCAACCTGGTCTAGTGGAAGATGTCCTTGCTCATGGAAGGTGGTGGAATGAGCTGAGCTTTAAGGTTCCTTCTTATCTCAGGCTGTTCCTTGATTCTATGATGATTCTAAACTATATATTCTTTGGTTAGAGTTTGGGTTAAACTCTGTAACATATTTACTAGATCTTGAAAAATTATTAGAACTCTGGATATTTTTGTTACACCATATAAATGTCTAATCCTTTTTCCAGCCTTGCTAAGTCCTCAGCCTTAATGATATTTTGTAGCAGTTAGTTCCACTGTCTACTTATGAATTGTATGATAGAGTATTGCCTATTTATAATGTTTAAATTTCTTTGGAAGTCCCTCATGTTAGGAGTTGGAGAGAACAGAAGCTTTCCTTACTTTTCTGCCTTAAGGGCCTTGTGACTAATTTGTTCATTTCAGGGATTTGCCTCATAGAAGAGAAACTCAGCTGCACAATATTCAGCTTAGAGTTTCTGAGAGTTTTTTGCTGGCTAATTACAAAGCCATTGTAATGAGCCTTGAGATTCCAATGTCATTGATCTTTTACATTTGGGAGAATTTGCTTCTAAGATTTTGGGCAGTAGCAGATTTAATTTTATTTCCAGAATAATGTTCAGTGCTACAAGTTGCTCCACTCAAGTGGAGTGCTGTACTTGCACAGATCCCTGTGGAAAAAAACAGTAACAAATCAACGGATGACTTCTGAATGTGGATGTCAGAGTGCAGTGGATATTCAGTGTCACAACTCAAGTCAATGCAGTGTGTTTGACTCTCGACATATGCATCTTGCTGAAAGCATGGTCACAGAAATGCTAATTAATTTGTCTCAAAATACTTGCTTTTTTTTGTTTGTTTGGTGGTTTTTTGTTTGTTTTTTTCCCCCCTAAAATAGATCCCAGGTTAGACAGGCCCAATTTTACTGTAAAGATTAAGTGTGTTATCACAGTTCTCTTAAACTTTTTATATGATTTGGTGGTTGTCTCTTGGGAGTATTTCTTCTATGTTATTAGGATTGATTTCAGGATATTTTGTTCTTATTGACTTTTCAGCTGCTGCTAGTCACAAGTGCTAGTCACTTAAAGAGACTGCACTTTGAACAAAGAACATCTAGATTACAGTACTATTTATATACTGACAACTCAGAACAATCTCCCTTGAAGATACAGATACACATTTCCACTGAGTGGATCCTTCCATGTGCTCCATGTGACATTCAGACAGTTGGAAGAACACTTGTCCCAAGATGCTAGAGAACAGTGAGTGTATCATTGCAAATCTCATCATCTCATACATAAGTCAACAAAATGCCAACAAAATTGAGATGGATGATTTATTTATGTCTGCTTCTCAGTGAAGATAAAACTATGTAAAACCACTTCTTAAACTAGGTCAGTAGAAGGCAAAGATAATTGCAAAGTCAAAGCACATTTAAATTTTCTTCCCTCACATCCCTGCCCAATGCATGAATGGCTGTAGAAGTTCCTTTAAAGAATGTACTTATTGCTTACTAATTGCAAATATCCTTTCATCCCCTCTGGAGATATAAACAGTGACATGTTGGGCCCTAGACACCTTTTGTGTCTTGACGTGTTATTTGACAAGGTTGGATTTGATGTCTACTGTGTTGCTGTGTCCAAAATTTTATAAAGGGAGATAGTGAATTTATAAACTTTTGAGCTAATAGTGGGCCTGTGTCATGGAGCAAATAAAATTGGAGGCAGTCATATTTTTTCTGTGAAAAAGGTATCTTGATAGTGATATATTTGTTTTCTAAATATTGTTTAATGTCAGTGAAAGAATGCAATTGACAAGATAAATTTTCACAACTGTGTGGTCTTCAGCAGATTGGCAGTGGTACTTAGTTTGTGATCTGAGCTTATGTGTACAGAAGGTCTGTAATGTTCACCTTTTAGTTTTGAGAAGGTGTAAAAGGGAGCCTTTGAGGCACTTCAGAGCCTGTGGACCAAACCTAACTTTGCCATGTGATTTGCTGTGGCTCATAGGCCACTCCAGTTATCCTCATCTTTGCACCCTGCAGGGTCCTCTGATTCCTCAGCCTGTCCCAAGGGTCACATGGTGAATGGAAGGCTGTGCATGCTGGAGAAGTGCTTGGTGTATTTAGAAACATCATGTATTTATCTCCTAATGTTAATTATTTCTCTTGATTTGCTTATAATTAATTAAGAATAATTTTATAGTTTTATATGTAGGCTAAAAGCCTCCTGTTTTGTTACTTGCACTTTCAATTCACATTGACTGGGTCTTCTAGGTGAGGTAACCCAGGGAAGTTTGAACATAATCTTGCCTGTTAGACACTGGAGAAAATAATACACAGTTCAAAATTTACTTCAGGTTTGAATTGCATTGGCTGCCTGGAAAGAAGCAAATGTTACTAAAGGTAGATACTTCCTGGTGATAGAAGAAGGAAAAAAAAAAAGGTAAAATCCCTTTTGCTTAGATTTTGTTCCACGTTGTTGAGTGTTACACACAAAAAAAGCCCCAACCAAAACCCAGCATAGTCTGCAGGCACTATTTGTGAGTGCAGCCTTAAAACTAGTTCAACCTTCAGCCAAATGTCCTGCTGTTTTAACCTTCCAAGAAAGACAAGGATGTGTAGCTCCTATGATGTAGTGTCCTATCTGGTCTTCTGAAACAGGTGAGAAACATGAATTAAAAAACCCCTACACCTGGCATGTGAAATACAGAATGAGCTTTGTTGTCTGCTGTTCTGGAGGATGACTTTAAAAAAGGTGCATTCAAATAAAAGACACTTTGGAATTATATTGCATAATATGAGTAAATCCTGCCTAGCTTTCAGCATCATTTGCCTGAGGGTGTAGGAGGGCTATAGATGTCAGTTTTCTGATGTTAGTATTCCTGGCTTTTTCTACTTTATTTTTCCATGTATATGCTGTTGGTTAAATTACTGTGTCCACACACCAGCCCCAATAGCTGAGACAGCATTAAAAACCTTTAATAAACAACTGCAAATTCAAATTTTAGCTTTTTGCTATTGTCTATATATATATGAAAAATAATCTCATTATTGCAAGTTAACCAGTTGTTTGGTGTTTGGTTGTTTTTTTTTCGCTTTGTCTGACACTTTTTTTAATAGTCTTTTGAAGATTTGCTTCACTGCCAGAAGACTGACCACCAGAGAAGCCTGGGTTTATTGAATATGTCAGTGCTCAATCTACTAATTTTCTTTGTGAAAACTTAATAGTAACCAGGTGCTTTGATATATGGCAGAAATAGTTCTTAATTCTATATTAGACTCTTTATAACACACAATATACACACTGTTAACCAATTTGTAGTACTAGGCAAAAAGATGTATTTTCTTATGCAAAAGATTTAAACCTAAAAATACTATTGACACTTCTAATGTTACAAAAATGGAATAAGCTTCTTTTTTTTTTTAATATATAGTCAATGCCAGTATTTTTTGTATCAATTTCTGTTCATGTTCCAAGGAGCGTGTTTTGCACAGTTGTTAAGTTCCGTGTTGCTGAAGGGTAACCCTGTAAAAAGGCAACCTTCAAACAAACCAGGTGGAGGCAGAAATGCTGGAAATCAGAGCCTGGCTGGCAAGCTTCCTTCCCCAGTCTTGCATAGGAGTTTAGGAACTGTTGTGTCCACATTTTTCTGCCTGCAGATTAGATGGTACTTCTCTGCTTAAAAGTTTACTTCTCTTTGCTAAATACATTTAGATGATATCCTCTACAGGGTATTTAAACTTTTCTTTTTGCTACAGGATATGGGTGTTACATTAAGTTTGGTTATAATTTAGAGGAATGATGCAAACCTTTGTCCTTAATCTATAAAGGTTTATTACAGGACTTAGTATTTACAAGGTGGTCTAGCAAAGTCCAGCTTCAACTACACAACAGAGTGGTATAATTCTATTCAAATGTATCAGTTATTTTAGGAGTGTTTTCACTTGCAGTAGGCCTTTTGTAAAAGCATATTGAACTTTATGGAAATGAACTGCACTGCACTGTCTTGGAGTTGATTGAGCTTTAGATTTTTTGTTTGTGTGAAAGGTTTTAGAAGCTTTACTGAAATGGAATTCCTGATTTAGTGAATGGTAATATAACAAAGAATAAGAAAGAAGCGGTAATTCTTGGATGAGAGTAAGAAAGTGGACCTGGGAACAAGAAACTTGAAATAATATTTAGTTTTAATTTAATGCTGTATGGTCAAAGTTTACTTTTCTTCTGGATTGAGAATATAGAAAAACTTGTGTTCATGTATTCTATTCCTCCAAATTATACCTTAAGACTAAAGTAGTGATTTAACAGTAGTGATTATGCCATACATTTTCCTTGTCTTCTTTCAAATCTTTCCCATTTTGTATTTGAAAACCAAAACTGTCAGTGGTCTGTTTACTTTATCTCACTCATGTGCAATGGAAATAGCTTGCGTTTGTAGAACACACAAACTATTTTTGCCTTAATGCTCCATTTATGATTCATAGCCAACATGTATCCCTGATTTTCTTTTGAGAATGATCTTTATTGTCTTTGTGTACTAACTCATTGCAGAAGCACTTGTCTATTTTGAGCTAAACCAGACCTCTTGTAAAAAGAATCAAATTATTTCATCATGTTGAAAATGAAAAGCTATAATTACTTGTAATTGGGCTTCAGAATTTTTGAAAATTGGAAAATTCTTTTCCAGAGGTTTAAGATCACTCCAAATCATAACCTGTAGAAAATAGGAAATAATTTTCTGTTCAATTTAAAAGTGATTTAATTTACACTTTTGACAGCTATTTTCCTTTGATATTTTGGTAGGTTAATCATTCAGCTGTGGTGGTTATTACTAAATTTTTTTCTGATATCCTTTATTCTATCTGGATCACAAGGTTATTTTGATTTCTTGAACCCCAAACAGAATCTGCTGCAGTTTAATAGGGATGTAGAGTAATTTTGGAATGCTTGAGTTTACTAAACATGAGCCTGTATTTTATTTATTTGTTTGTTTATTTCCTGGTCTTTGTAGTTACTTCATTCTGTTTTCAAAAAAGCACAGTGTTCTTCAGTGTTTTAATCTGCCTAAGTTTAAGTGCAAGCTGGAAAAACCTGCTGTACCTTGTATCTGTGAGTCTGCAGAACCCAGTTGTTTAAAAACAACTACTTCAAATCTTCATTTTACATTACTACTGATAACCATCGTCATCATTATCATAAATATTGCAAAGAACAGGCTGCCTATTTACCATTTTAAAACATTTTTTCAAGAGACCTGAGTAGGTAGGGTAACTAGTATAAGATCACACTGTGTTCAGTTCACTAAGCAACAAGACAAGTCTTCCAAAACCCTAATGCTCTGGCAAAGGAGATAACCTCTAGAGTCAGCAGAGGGTTCAGGGGTTTATGGCCAAGCAGAAATTGAATAAAAGTAAAGTAGCAGGCAGGATTCTGCAGCATGGGACTGGCAGCCAGAGGCAAACCAGATAATTGTCACCTTCAGGCTTGAGGTTAAAACTGGATTCTGAGTATGGCAGAGTCTTCTTCAGCCCTAGCTGTGACATGGGGAGAAGAGTGGATAGACAGTTTACACACAGGGGGATTTAAGGACAACTACATACAATGAAAAACTATGGTGGAGAGTAAACCTTACTGCAAGCCTTGTCTTTTCCTTGTTGATTTGGGTCAATCACTAGGTCTAGGCACATACTGCTTGAGTAAAGTTTTTTGTAGGCATAATTTAGGTTATTATGGATCTTTTAAATATTTATCAGTTGTGGTATGGGGCATTCCATACAGGATGTATTGAAAAAGTCAGTTACCTTCTAGCACTCCTGTCTATTGTGAAGGCAGGATATCTGCAGAAGAGATGGGGATAAACACAGAAAGATCTTGCAGTGGATACACTAATAATATAACACTTACATACCCATTTTCATCAGTTTTCATTCTAAGAGAATATCTCTTTATCTCAGTGAAAAATTGAGGTGTGGAAAGAGATTTGGCCATGGACATCTTGTAAGCCAGTGGTAGAGCCAAGAACAGAAACAAGCACTTTGTGTTCCCACCTGGTAGTCAGCATTTTAAGACTTGAGGCCAGGCAGTATTCTGTTTCAGGAGTAGTGCAATGCCAGAGATATAATTTCTAGTAGTTACTTAGACCTAACCTTATTACAGCCTCTGACTTTCTGTTGGTATCCATTTAATTTCAATGTCATGATTTTCTTTATAATCCAATTCCTCAACTGGTTAAAAAATACCACTTAAAAATACCACATATTCTTGTAAGGGAAGCAGGTGGACTCTGCTAGAGCTAAGACAACGTTTGATATCATATATTGGCATTATGCAGCCACCTGCACCATTCATTGAATGTCTGCCACTATGCAGCCAGATTATCCTTCATTGACAGTTTGGTTTGTGTGATTGGAGCTTTTCTGGATCAAACAATTCTCCCAAAACAGCATAGTTTCAGATTTAAATTGAACCAGAAGCCTAGTACAAAGCTGTGTTTTTGTTATTATTTTTTTAAATATGATTTGATTATGCACAGAACTCTTTCTTTTTGAAAGAACAGCATACCATATTTTCCCAAGATAAACAATATTCTTAAAATTAATTTTGAGCTGTAATGGCTATATGAGCTATCCTAGATCTTTTTTTATTGGCATCTTGCCAATGGCTGCTGTGGAAAGTACATCTTCATGCAAAGAAGTGTGTGTTCTCTTTGAAGGTTAACAAGGGCCTGCAGAGCACAGCCTAAGCATCTGGCTCATGAGATTAAAAACCTTAGAAGAAAAGCGCCATAGATCTCAGAGGATGAGTAACCACCTTAAAAAGAGGGATAGGTGTGAACAGACAGCCTAAAAAATGGGGGAAAATATTGATCAGCAGGAAATTTGTCTTTTTTTAGTGAACAAGAAGTGTAAGGCTCTACTGACGACTGATAAAAATCAGGCTTTCAGATTTGGCAAAGGGCATTAAAAAAAGTAATGAGAAGTCTAGTAGGTGATTACTCTGAAGGTTATACTAGGATAGATCTTATTAAATATTTTCATTATTGACCTGACTACACACATACACACAAAATGAAATTGTAGTTTTGAAAATCTGCTGAGGGCATAGAACTGGGGGATGTTGGTATGTTGGAGGGTTGGAATACCACAAGAATTGCATTATATCGATGTCTAGAGTCTTAGAAATTGGAGGGCATGTAATCAGAATGCAAGGTTGGTCACTTAGAGACTAGCAAGGTTTTCACATAGCATTTGGGAGCTTGGTGGGAGGACTCCAGCAGGTTGCTGCTTCTCCAGCAATGCCTCCATTTGCAGACCTTAATTTAAGGTGTTTTCTCTTTCCTGATTTATTTCTGACAGTTCATTAAAAATGAAACTGTCAGACAGCAAATTTACAAAATCTGTATAGTGGTTTATTTTTATTATTTTGATGAATATCCATTACAGAGGATTCTATCCTTACAATTAGAAAAGGAAGTTATTTAGGGTTTTTTATAGTTTCTTTTTTTTTCTTTCCTCCTTTATTTATTATTTTTTTAAAATATACCAGAGAACATCAAACAAATATCCTATCATTTAGTTAACAGACATATGACACTATGTGACACAGATTACTTTTTGGACCATGTAGTGTTTGCTGTCCATATAAAAAGTATATCCTGAAATAATTTTCTTGACAGTGCTTCAGGGTTTGTTTGGAGGAGGTTTCTATCTTCATACATACATATAAAAACATAGGAAATAATCCAATATTGTTCCTGAAGTTGGAAGTTAATATCAACCTCATAAATATATTATCTGATACTCTGGATTTCCTGTGTGTAAAGCTCTTGGGGTGTGAGTTTCCCGACAGTAAAAAGAAGTCTGATACAGCATTGAGGAGTGAATTTGTGCACAGATTCTGGCAGTAATGTGGATGCTGTGCTGGAGTGCAGTTACACAAAAAGGCTGTGACTGTCTGCATAATTAATATTTTTTCCTCTGTTGCTAAAGAGGTATTGGTAGGAGTGTTCTGCACCATTAGGACAGATCTATGTTCATGGAAAAGTTAGTATGAAATAGAGAAGTTTGGAGTTGTACTTTTTAGAAAGGTTCCTATTTATTATTATTATTATTATTATTATTATTATTATTAATAATAATAATAATAATAATAATAATAATAATAATAATTCCCTATTTATTAATATTTTGCTTCCTCTACCCACATGTGTATGCATGTCCCTTTTCTTAACAGCTCTTCTCTGGCTCATTCAACAGCCTGTAGCTGAATGTATTGGTCCACACCCTGTTGACCCCATGAACTCCTGGCATTGCAAATTCCAACTGTGTTGATTCTGGCCTTTTCAGCTCTGTGCTTGACTCATGCACCAGCTGGTGGGAGAGCCTCTCTTACCCCATTAGTTGCCTAGCTGGTTTCCCGCACCACTAAAGCAAGTTCTCCCCTCCCAGCTCAGGTCAACACATCCCATGTGCCACGAGTGTTTTTCTCATGGACTCCTGTATCTTCCACCATCTCCTCAGTCTATTGACTGATTTCTCCAGCATGTCCTACACAGGAAATACACCTCTCCCACCACCTCTTCTTTCCTTCCTCTGGGTTCCCAGGATGAGAAATTGTAATACTTCCCATTGTGTGGGTGCAGCCTCGGCTCAGTATTGGAAAGGAGAGAGAAGGAAATGGCTGGAGGAGCAGGGAATCTCTGCCTGATCAGAACCAGCCTCCCATGGGCTCAGCAAGAGGGAGTTTCTAAACTACACCATGATTCAGACTCCTTTGGTGACAAGACAGACATTTCTGGGGGTTGAAGGATGGCATGCAGAACTGGTACTTACCAATTCTAACGAGAAAGTTTTTTTTTTTTTTTTTTTTTTTTTGTTTTTTTTTTTTTTGTTTTGTTTTGTTTTGTTGTTGTTGTGAAAAGGTAGGAAAAAGCATTGAACAGAACATTCCTAAAATACAGAAGCAGACCCACTGCATTTCCTAAAGGGCTGAAGTTAACAGAATTGTATCTCCTACTTTTCCTCTATACCTGTGGGTCTTACTTTGGAAGGAAGATTGTGTTGTGTACATTAAAGCTTTCCCATGCAATTTGGAATAACTTCTAATATCCTTTTATATCCTTTTATACTTTGGTAGATAAAATAGTGATTTTATGTATCTATAATTCTGTGCTTTATATATGAATTACTGTGCTGTTACTTAAAATCGTTTGCAGTAAGATAATTCAGACTTCTCTTTGAGTCAAGCCTAAGAAAATATCTGTAAATTAGTACTAATGGTCAGTGTGGCTGAGAGAGAAACTCTTTGATGTTTGGAATTGACTGTAAGATTGAACTTACTCCAATTTATTGCCAAGTCAATATTCAGTTTAAAAATTAAAAAGGTTAATAATTATTAGGTTTTCAGAGGAAAAGTACTAGTGCTATGACCTGCCTAACATCATACAGCTACAAAAATGCTATAAAATGATTTTTTGAGCTTATATTTATAGTGAGTAGTTGGCTCATTCCTTCATCTCACTGCTTATGCATCCACAAACTGTTAATTAATACTTTCGCAGTAATTACAGAATATTTTAAATATACATAATTCTTCTGAATTCTAAAAGATCAGGAATTTTTTATTAATTTAAAAGGATAATAGGACTGACCCACACTTTCATCAACTCTTTAATAAAGAGGTGCTTTTTCAGATAATTTAAATTTTTAAATTTTGATTGCAAGGAATAATAAAAAGTATTTTTTTCATACTTTTTTCCATTTACTCTTCTAAGCTGGGGCACCATTGTATTGGAAAAGGTCATTGTTTTCCATAAAAAAGGTGAATGCCTGCACGTATTGATAAAAGGGGAACTTGCATCCTAACTCTCTTGACTCCTGGCATGAGATTTTCTTTATACAGGGAGCTGCGGTTTGTAATAGGAATTTTAATTCCATTTAGTTTCTTCTTCTTTTTGACCACTCTGTAACATGCCTGGGAATGTTTAACCCAAATAATTTGGTATCTCCTTGCAAAGCAGCTTCTCACAACGCTCCTTGATTTATGGCTGCCACGGAGCACAGGAGAAACTAGAGCACAATTTTTAGATGAGTAATACAGTGTGTTAAATACAGTGCCTAGGTTTGTAGGGAGAAATAATGCCTCATAATCGAACAGCTGATACCCTTGGAAAAGACGTATAAACTTCAGGCACTTCTAGCTCTTCCTCAGGTACAAGGCAGCATTTGCAGTCTTTGAGCTTGACAGAAGTAGAGATCAGTTGGAGCATAGTTAATGAGGTTTATTAGAAGAATTCAGAGTAAAAGGATTGCTACTTTTGGAGCAGAGGAGTTGTTTTAACAGGAGAGACAGCAGGAGAAAACAGGAAAAGTGAAAATCAACAGGCACAGAGGTTTCCTGGAGGACACCCATGCTGTCTTATCTCATCCTTCCAAAGTACGGGGTCAGCTCTCTGGAGGCAAGTATTCACTACCAAGGAGATGCCTTCCCTGGGAACAGGGAGGTGGTGGAAAGGTGTAGCAACAGTGAAATGGGTTAGAAATAGTAAATACTGTTACAAAGATGAAATCATTGTCTGCAATAGAAAACATCCCACTTATCAAGAAAGGGGGCTCTAGGTGATTCTTTTATCTTTATAAAACACAAGTTAATTTTCATGTGATGCAAAGTCTGTCTTTATAATCATCTGCATGCATATATAAGTTGTGTGCCCTGGCTTGCATATGATGGGAAGAAATATTTTTTGAATTCATCACATTTATATTTTTAATGTGGGTTTTAGTATTGCCCCTCTTAAGATTTGGTGGGGTTTGCTGTGCTTTGTTTTAATACAAAGAGCAAACAAAGATAGCACTGTATTTTCTAAACTTAAGACATCCAAGTAATGGCAAACTGACTGCTTAGTTGTGGTGTATATAGAACTGTTTGTGTAAATGTTTATTTTCCTGTATCATGGCAAGATTGACTCACTGCAAGCTATCCACATTCAGGAATTTTGCTAGATGGCACAAATGTAGAAGCTGGAGGCACAGATGCTTGATGAAGGACCACTGCTCTGTTCCTGCTTAAATGTGCCTCTTGGACTTGAGTAGGTGATTTTCAGTAAGCAGTTTGTTTATAAATCTCTATTTGTGAGTTATTTGCTCACATCTGATACAAATCATGACACAGTTCACAGAACTGAATAGGCTGGGCAAATATTTCTGCAGATTGTTTGTATCTAAGTAACTGGATCTATGCCCATAGCAGCATACATCTGCTCACCTGTTCCACATTCATGTGTTTAAGGAAACCCTTAATTTTGGCTGCCTTGCATTTGCTGCAGTTGTCTCACCTTTTCCTTCTCTTGACCCACTAGTGAGATGTTCTGAGCAGGGCACTCTCCCTGCCTGTAGGGAGAAGGGAAGGCGAGCTGTGTTTGTTTGGAGCAAGTCTTTTGCTTTTATGCTGCATTATCGGCTACCTTGTGGTTTTGCATAATATTGTTTACAGAGCACCAGTAAAATACAACATACATGCAGGAGATTGTGTAGGAAGGGAGTGGAATGGCCTGCAATGAACTACACTGAGTTTGCTGAGCTGAGAAACACTTTGTGATTCAGGTCAGCCTTTGTTTTTGATTGTGTATCAAGGTTCAGAGATTTCTGATACCTCTTTGTACCTCCTTTCTGTAGGTAAGAAGGTCATATGTGAAGACTGGGAGGTATAATATGTTTTGACTATCTTCTTAAACCATAAATGGGCAGTATTGGCCTCTGAAATACATCCACAAAAATAGTTCTGCTACTTAGTCTAAGCATCATTACTTCGGCTGGATGCAACACAATTAAGGACACTGATCATTTAAGATTGTCTTTCCATAGGAACTTTTATGAAATACAGTTAAGGGACACACTTGTTTGCGGTGTTCCTACAAGTTCAGTTGTCTTCAAAGTGGTTTACTTCCTTCAGATACATATTTTTGGTGGTGTTTGAAGTGAGGTTTTACAGATTATTTAGGCATTTAGACTGTTTTTCTGAGGTAGCATACATGTTTTCCAAGCAAATTTGTCATGGGAAACAGTATTTTGTTCCTGTCCTTTTCATCAGAGTGGCATATGAAACACTGTCATTTCTTTCCCCTGATAAACTTCTGAGTCCTAGGCTATCTGCTGTCCTAAGTTATTGTGTTACAGTTAATTGAACAGATTCTTCAATTTGGTACTATTAGAATTTCTGTTTTAAAATTTTCAGTTTCTTAATTTCAATAATTTTGTAATATGGACTGGTGGACACCTCTATCTTTTAAATATTGTAGCTGATGGATCACTTAGAGAATCTTATTTTACTCTTTGCTTGTTTGCTTGTGCAGTGAGTACTGCAGTGTCATGGTATAAATTTTGTTGAACCTCAACTGTCAACCAGTAGTAACCTGTAAATCCCAGTTTATTGTGAAAATTTGCTGTGTGGTTGCTGTTGCAAAAGTTGACTTGAGAGAGAGATGAACTGAGTATTTTAGGCAGAATTCAGAATGTATGAAATGTAACATTTTAGCACATCCTGTGTTCTTACTGATGCAATCTAAACTTTTAAAAATAATAAACCCTGAATGCAAAATATGAAGTCTTGAGTAAAAACTAGATCTCATTGAGTTTTGAAAATACCTGATTGTAACTGTATTGCATTTTGTAGATGGAGACCTGCACCAGCTATGAAAGCTTTTGATTATATCTCTACTTGTGACACTGAAGCACAGTGTCATCCAGATTTTATTCTGGGGTGGGAATGTGCTGCCATTTCTGTACTTCCTGACTTGCTTCCTGCTCTCCTCATTTTGAAAATCTTTGAGGAATTTTTATTTTGTATTGTTTCTGTTAAGGGAAATCAGCCTAAATATCTGGTCTACCAGTGGAATTGGTAATGGTATCAAAAATATTGTGGTGGAGGAATGTTTTGTAATATACATGAAGTGCAAAATACTTTACTGAAGAAAAGGTGGAGTAGCATTAGATGAATGGCAGTGTAGTTATCTAAATATTGAGTTTATTTTGAACTCTGTTTCTCTCTGTTGGAGAAGGAAGTATTGGGAATCAGTACACGCCAAAAACTTTACAAAGCAAGTATTTTACCTGCCATACTCTGATGTAATGTATTATGTGTTACAGCTGAAGAGCAAGATGCATTTTCTAAACAGAAGGAAAAAGTGCTTATGGCTTTTTGTGATCTCTTGCAAGTTACAAAGTAAAATTCCACTGTTTCTAGCACTGTAACTCCTCCCTGGACCTTTGTAGTTCATGTACGTCTCGTAAAAGGCCTGTCAAGCGAAGCAAAGCAAAGCATTTGTTCGGGCGTGCCGCTGCTTTAACAAGGGCAGGGAGCGGCCACCGCTGCAGTCTGGTGTTCTGGGCCCTGCCATGGCCCAACAACCAGGAACCAGCCCGGACGGGCCCTGGTATGAACTCTGGTGGTCCCCTTCATGTCGCACGTCATCTCCCGTCACCTGCGCCAGCTGCACCGGCATGTCAGCACAGACAAGCTGTTTGACACATAACTGAGGGGAAAAAAGACATTGGACTGGAAAATGTATCAGCTCCACCCTGCTGCTAATTCTTTTTTCCTAGTCTTTATTAATGCTCTAGCACTTCTTAGTTTATGAGAAGAGTTCTTGTGAACGCGTTAACACTTCTACAGAGGAAGAGTGTTGCTGGCTTGTGTGCTGGGCTGTGATGTCAGCCAGTGCTTCCTGTGTCAGGCTGTCTGCCTCTGGGCATTGAAATTAAGCACAGTACAGCCAGTGCTCAGCAGACCTGGATGCAATTCGTCTGAGTAGTCAAACACAGAGAAATGCCTTATAAGTTTGCTGTGTTCCTCTGATTTCTGTAAATCTGTATCTGGATTCCATTATCACATAATTGCAGTTGGACATAAGATCCCCCTAGAAAACAGTTCTGACCAAACCCGTGTTTTAGAAATGGTCTACTTCTGCATACTTGAATTGAGTTTCAGTACTGGCAAACCAGTCAAAAGAGAGATTTGTCTGTGCACTTATAACTAAGAGCCAAGGACTTCTTGGTCATGAGAGGTAAGATTTTGTGTAGTCTCTCTGTGCCCCAGGTTCACTTTCCTTGGGCAAATTACTAAAGTCAGCAATTTCAAACTTAGGAGACTGAAGTTAGGTGTTGACAGCCATCTTTAAGTACCTAAATAAGTGGTCTCATTTTAAGAGGTCCTGAGCACACAATTCTTTTTGACTTCAAAAGAAGCTGCAAATGCTGTGTCCACTTTGATTAATTGAAAGGCTGACCATCAAAGTGAAATTATGTTGCCAAGCTAAAGGAAAAGAAATAAAGACTTAGCACACTGTATAAATCAATCGCAGATCAGAGTTTACTGGGTATAAAATGTACAGCATCTTATGTGCCCTTTTGTACTTTCTGAATCTCACTGGGCCCAAAACTACAGCAGAAAACCCCTCACGGTTCGTGAAATATGGCAATGCCCAGAAACATTTGCCAGTTTAGCCACTGAAAAATAGATATGGCTGCTCTAAATTTATACTGTTTGCTAGGGCCTTAGGTGAAAAGAAAACGAAATTTTAAAATGCTTATTTTTTTTTCATTTGAAGGTAATGTCTTAAATCCTCGAGAGATGAACAGCCTACTACCTTCCCCTACTTTGATCGATCTGTCTTTGAGGCATGATTTACACCTTATTATAGTACTTCAGGTTACGGCCTCTGTTCTTGAAAGTTTTGTGGAGATAGGTGTCTGGGGAGGAAAGAAAAAAAAAAACAAAAGACCTTATAAGTGCCCTGGTGGAAAGAAAGGCTCCAATTTGTGTGTGTGTGTGTGTGTGTGTGTATGTTGGTTGTGTTTGCCAGTACTCACAGCAGAGGAAACACTCTGTGCAGTGGAAACTTCAGCTCCATACTGAATAACTCATGAGGATAATATCATGAGAAGACAGAATTTGCTAACACCAGTGTTTGCAGAATTACAGGGTTTTTTTGGGCTTGGTATGCCAGCTCTTACACCCTCATGGTGTTTCCTGGGTTATCAGCACATTCAGGCAAACCGGAGTGCCAGGTTTAAACATGGCATTTGCAGTGCAGATACATATTTGGCATAATGTAGACTGAGCCATCAGAAGTGCTGCTACTCAAAATTACCACAAATTTGGCACAAAATGAATGTTCAGTAGTGAATAATGGAATAGTTTTTATCACAAGTGTGTCATCTTCCCCATCTTAACAGCTTCTTTCCTCCAGCACCCAAGTACTGACTGCCTGTACAGCCTTTAGATGCATCTTTTGGTGGCAGAGGCTGCCCTTACTGGTGTCTGTGGGTGTGGAAATGGGAATCGCTTCTGTCCTTTGCTGTCTGACCTTCAAATATTGGGACACGTGTGTGAATTTGGAAATCTGTTTTACCTTCATTCTCTCCAATACTTCTGTATACAGCTGAAAGCTAATGATAAGGTTTTGTCATGGCTCTTTTGTATTGCTGGGGCATGTTCTGTTATCTGATAAGATTAGTAAGTCAAGCAGCATGAATGATTTTTAAGTATAATTGTTTGTTTATATAAATATGACAGTAAAATGGGTTACTCACACAGGCCAAGTGACCCAATTATTCAAATTTTCAATGTGTAGAGGAGATGTGCTATATTGCTGCACTTCAAGGAATGAAAACCTATGTTGCATTGTTTTTTTTTTTTTACAGTGCCCTGTTGATGAGGAACTGCTGGAGAGTTCCTCGATACTACATGTTGTATTTTTGTCCCTAGAAAAGAAAGGTTTTGTAACCCCCTTAAGAAGTGATCATTTCCTGCAGTGAATGCTGATCTATCCAGGTCTCCCTTTAAGAAAGTTCAGTTTGACATAAGTAAAGTGATACCATTAGGTCTCAACCCAAGACTTCTGTAGGTCCTGCTTGATATTTTCAGCTTATTGATTTAAATGTAGGCTCGGAGGTTTCCATTAGGATTTCCACAGGCATTATCTTAACCTTTACGCAAAAATTGTCTTAAAATTATATAGGCAGCTTCATTAGCCCTCCTGAATTTCTTCAAAACACTTGGCTTCAAGTAGGAAGCTAGCCAAACTGAGGGAACTAGTATTCTCAGAGTCATCATTTTTTGGCTGATCATAGCCTTTGTAGTTTAGCCAGTTGTTTAAAAATCCTCAACACAACCAAAACCACCTAAAACAATGGTAAAGCCCCAGTAAAGCAGAAGAATGAGTGTGATTAATATAAACTTAAGACTTTCAGTAGTTTCTTGCTCTGCCATGTCTGTTTATTTGTAGCTGAACAGCAGACCATTGTAACAGTGCAGAGGTCTCTAAAAACAGAGCTTCCTCTCGCAGCTCCCTGTTGAGCAGGAGCAAACACAAACTGTACTCTGCTGTTAAATTTTGTGTAGCCCATCTTTATGTGTATCTCCCCTGACAGACCTTTATTGTGCACCTCAGGGTCAGCCACTGGATGCTGCTTTATTTCAGATCACGAAACTGATCCCTGTAGTCAGATTTAAAAGAACAGACTATTGCCCAGTTCACATAGAGCAGCTCCGGCCCTAAGGGAGGCCAGCTTCTAGACTGGGATCTCCAAGCAAGGTTTTATTACTCCTCATTTCCTCCAGAAACCTGGCCAAGTGACAAGGAAGCTGTTAAAAAATATTTTATCAATGTTTTCTTTAAGGAATGTGGATTTGCCCAAAATGAGACTTTCTAAAGAAGTGCAAACTTCCAACTTGTTTCCTGCCTTCTTACCTGGCAAATTTTCTGGGACTTCATGGCAGCTTACTTGAAGAAGTGTATTTGAGTTTGCATCCTCCAGGGCCTCCACTCCACTGTGCCACTGAAACAGGAGCCTGGCAGCAATGGTGCTGCTGGGAGATTTTGACCTCCTGGCAGAAATGCCCTCAGAAGTTAACAGCTTCAGGGGAAACAGGGAATTTATATAATGGATCCTACAAGGAACTGTTTTTTTCTAAGGTGCAATTTCACTGCAGTTGATCTAGCTAGCAAATACTCAATCGTAAAATACACTGCAATGTTTAGAGACTGAAAGGTACTCAAATTACTTTACCTTCTCTCAATCAGTCATACAACCAAGTCATAGAATCTTCCAGAAATGGAATAGCCAGCTATTCCCCTTTTGTTTAGGAAAGGGACATCTATGTTTTTGTGTATTTTTTTGTATCTTTCTGGTGGTACTTTTCTGGGGATGCTTTCTGGGCATTGCAGATGTTACTACTAGGAGCTCAATTTAGAAGTCTTAGTTGCAACTAAAGAAGTTCTGATGTAAAATCCTATAAATAAACCAATATATATTTTTTTTTCAGGACTTTGAAGAGAATTTGCAAAGATAGTGCTGCTTGATGTTGCACTCATATTTATGTCTTTATGTTATGTCTGCAGAAAGCATATGCAGTTAGGTTAGTTTTGGGTTTTGTTGTTAGATGTCTCAGGTATGTTGATGTCAACCTTCCTTCTCCTTGAAAGTAGGCATGTGTGGGCCTGAGAAGTTCTGGGAGCACTCCCAATATTCAGTTGAACTGACAGATATATTCTTAAAAGAAGGGGTGTGTTGTTTGTTTTTTTTTGTTGTTTTTTTTTTTTGGCTGTTGTTGCTGGGTTGTTTTTTTTTTCCTTCAATAAATTTTTGGTGACTCAGACTAATAACATTTCACAAATTCACACCCATTGAGTTTGTCATGTTGGAATTAAATGTTTTTTCATGTGTGGAGATAAACATTAAGGTTAGCTTTGCGCATAATTACAATCAATACCAAATTTTCTTTTGTTGCAATGTTAAATAGTTTTGTTTTTAAATTTCTTATTTATGTGCAAAAATAAATGTACCTCGTCCCCTATTTCTCTATATTTGGAATTGCACAGTGTTAGTCATGTTTGCTAGGAATGTTAGAACTGTGAAAACCTGTTTTATTGCTCTAGCAAAATTGTAGGATTTGTGGAGAGAAACACCCCTCTCCTCCCCCAAAAAATCCCAACCCCAAAACAAAACCGAACTATTGAAACCAAAAACCCATAGCAAAATCTATAATCTGTGAAAAGTGTGTGCCTCTTCTTCTCGCTATAATTGCCCCACTAGTTTTTCAGGTATTTTCAGAGGTCTTTAATTATTTAAAATTTATGTGACATTTTACAATTGCTGTTATTTTATACTCTGAGAAACTGGGTACTTTCATGTCTGAAATCACAGACGAAATCATATGAACTAAATATTACATTCTTGCCACTACTTTTATGCACTGCATGTTTAGCATCTAACTAAAATGCGAGTAGAAAGCTCATCTTGAAAGAGACTACTTAATTAAAAATTAAACGATGAATTAAAACTTAAATTATGCAAAACTAATAAGCTACGTTACCAAAACACACAATTAATTTGCTACAATATATGGAAAGAAAATGTTAGCGTTTTCACTTTTGTTTCATGTTTGCATTGCAGCCTGCACAGTCTGCTGTTTTGGAATTCCTCACCTCGAAATATTTGGCACATCTGAATTAAGATACAAATCAGTGATTTTTAGGTTGTGAGTTTTGCAAAACTCATCAGAGATTAAAACTTTGATAGTGCAAAGGAATCTGTTATAAAGTGGGGTGAATCCAATTATTTTTCAATTAGTGCAATATCACTTCTTTGTATAAGATTCAAATCACTGTATCGTATCACCTTGCACAAATCGATAGAGTAAAAATGGACTTGTTGACAAAAATTGCATTTTAACCTATTGCTCTAATTCCATGGTATAACGGGTTTATTTTTTACTGGAATTGCTTTCTACTAATTGCAAATGCTGAGATTCTGCATACAGTAATCATGTGTGCTTACTTTTATAGAGGCCAGATGAAACATGCCTTTAAATTCTGTTTTCCATTTGGCTGTTTAAAGGAGGTACTCCCTAAGTCCTGTGTCAGAGGCACAGGAAGGTATTTTCTTAGTAGATGTGGGGATGTGTTCCTATGTATCTAAAGTACTACAGTGGCCGAATACTAGACATGCTGCAAGGTGCTCTGTGCTTTACTGTAACACAAGGCAAAGGGAGACATTTTCAGTAGTATCTGCTGGTGTTTTTCATGATTGTATTCTTCAACCTCAGTAAAGCTTAGATGGCTGAAGGAAAGGAATTAGGGAATTAAAGAGAACTCCATCTGATTAAGTTAATTATGATGCTTGAATCTAATACTTTATTATTGCTGTACACTGGAAGGTGGAACTATATTTACATTTGCATTTTTTTAAATTTTAGTATTACATAAAATAACATTTGCTTTTAATGTTTCATATCAAATATCTTCAGCACTTTTCTCTCAGGTCTTGCTAATTTAGCCTTTGTAGCTATATAAGTAGTTGTTTCTCTGGCATTATAATTTAAAAGTTTACATTAAAAATAAAATCAATACAGGGATAAAAGCATGAAGAGTACAGCTAAAATAATTTATAATAGCTCTATTGGTGATGAAAATCTAAGGAATGAATATTGTGTATAATAAAGGCAATTACCTGAGCTGCTTATAAGGAAAAATACTGCTCTTGGTGTTGGGGGATGGAAGGAGGAGATCATGGCAGCAGTTACAGCTCTAATTTTCTGGGTTGAGCTATGTTAGCCCTGGCATAATTTGCAGCAGCCTAGAGGTACATGTGCCATGTGAGGATTGCATTCTGCCCTGACATCTTTGTGAATGTGTCGCAGAGGTGTGGGGGAGAGAGAGCAAAGGCAGTGGCCTCTGCTGGGGGCTTGCACGCACTGGGAGGTCTCAAATTTCTTCAGTCACCCTCTCACACATCAAATACAGGCTTTGGTTGGTTTGCACAACTTAAAGTCCAGTGGGTTGTGATAAGAAAACTGCCTTGGTATTTAACCTAAGTGATTTTTCTTACTTCTGCATGTATCAGGTAGAAGTTCTCTCTTCAATAAAATGTACTATCACAAAGAGTGAAACGTGAATAAAGATTGACTTGGACATAATCTTTCTAACTACTCTTGACGGACATCTTAAGATTCAGCTTAATTTAATTGAAATCTTAAACTCTGTCTTTTTGAGAAGCTCTTTTCTTTTATGTCCATGGTTAAGTGAGCAAGGCAACGACGTGCTCCCTTAACAACTGTTCGAGAATCATTGGGCTGATTGACTAATGTTTCTGCCCTTTTTATGCACTTCTGGTGTTCCATCATGGCTTTCTCCTTCCTGTGCATATAAGTGGATTTATCTGAATGATAATAAGCCAGATGGTTAGGTGGTAGGCCAGGTATTTTGAAGGTAAGCATATTCTTTGTCATAGAGCCATGTTAGCCAGGAGCTCTGCACCACATTTCAAATCCTTCAGCAGTCTCCCCAGGAGGTGGCAGCTGTAGAAGCCTAATGGATATCATCACCTTCAACTGTCAGCTCCTTTTTTCCTGTCTGTCATGACTGTTTACTTGTGATCATACCAGTTGACATTTATGTGTCACAATAGAAAACCGAACCAGTGCAGGAGTAAAGGCGACACTGGGTTTACGGTTACTTCTTGTATCACAACAGGCAGCTGGCAACTCATTAACACCATGCGGAGTGTCAAGCATATAGTATATTAAATAAAATTAATGCCTACAGGCCCTGCAAATAAAGAGATGGCCATAACAGACAATGAAATTACATGAATGGTTGAAACAGTAGAGGTGACAGATTTAAAAAAAAGGGTTGAAAAAAAGAAAGAAAAAAGACAGGGGGCAGGGATGAGTCCGTAGGCCAAGGTACATGAACATGTCAAGCCTTTGACTGTCATTGCTTGTCATTTTCTTCTTTACCCTCTGAAGAAGCACATGTGGCATGGGAGAGTTCTGCCAGGCATCTGGTGACTTACTGGAATCACTGTGTCTGGCAGCAATGGTAGTGTTAAGATCCTCAAAGATATCCCCCCACATTCTATTTAGCCATCATTCAACAGTGAGTGTGAGTACGGAAGACTTGGGGCCAGTTGTGGTGATCCAGGGAGAGCATGTTAGCTTGAGTATGGTCTTGAGAGTGATTAATAGAAAAGTGCTTTTCTTCATAAGTAGCTAACATGGTTTTATGTGAAGCAGTCTTGGAGTCCTTTACTCAGATTCTCTGGAATAACCACTCTTCTTTTGTGTTAGACTGGTTGTGTGGGCCATTGGTCATATGTGGTGCTCTATTTGCAAATATTGCTCTGTGTCTTCTGTCTCATGCAGTGAATGGTTTTGCTAAGCCATGGGCTTAATTTTGGCAGGTAAAACACCTGAGGCATATGTATGGTGAAGCAATTTATATAATTTATATCATACGAGATGTTTAATCCCAAATAATCTCAAATTTACAAAAAGTTTTATAGGAGGTAAAACTTCTCTAAAAAGTAATCAATAATTTCAAATTAATTTTCTGTTTCAGAATTTTAAAACATAAATTGACATTAGGATCTTTTTACTTTACAGGAATTTTAGATCATATTTGGATTTATTTACCTAAATATGTTGGATAGAGGTGTTCCAGTTGTTCTATAGACTACTAATATACTGTCATGCATTCCAGAAAACATAGCAAATGGTGTCTAGAGGAAATGATGGGTAGACTTTAGTGCAGAAAATGTCATTACAATCACGAAATTTTATACTCACTGGATATTACAAACCACTGAATTTTCCTTCCATTTAAACAGGCAGATCCTGTAGACTGCAAATAAGCTGTCTTTGGGCACTGTTGGGACAATGCTGTGCCTGCTAGTAGTACATGTTGATTCAGGTGAGTTCAACACACAAGAATTTACACAGCACATCAGTCTCTTAGGTCATTAAGCTGATGGAAGCATGATCAAAGAGAAAATGAAGAAAAAAAATACATATTTTTGTTACTTTTAACAAGCTGCTTAACAATTTCCCATAAGAAACAAGAAAAAAAATGCAACAGTATTCAATGTCATAATTAAATTGCTACAAAAAATAATTGTGGACCAGTGTACTGTCTCATTAAAAAAAAAAAAAGATACCTACTTTGATTTCATCTTTTTGGCAGTTTATTTTATGCATTTATTGTTCGTTAATTAGAGTTCCTACATATTTGCCCTTCTTGCCTGATTGCCTTTGCCTTTTATAGCTACGGCAAGCTTTCCTTGCCTTTGCATTTGAGATGAGCTGAGATAGCCACCTACAGTGATTGCGTCAGTTCCCTTCATAATTTTTATTAATCCTCACTGAGGATTTTTTTCCTCCTAATGAAAACAGAGGTCTCCTGTATTTCATTTACTTTTTTCATGTCCTCAGGATCATCTATCATTGTGGATAGTTTCCTATATCTGTTCTTCACTTCCTCAAGGTGCCTGGGATGCTGTTTGGAGTGTGTGGCCCTGCTAGAGCCATGCATTCTGCTAGAATAATGCTCTCTGACTCATATGTGACAAAAAGGTCAGGTTTTCAAAGGCTTGAGGGCAATCATGCTGACCCAACTACTGTTGTGGGCTGGCCAGCTTGCTGACAGTGGAGCAGTTCAAGTGACATGCAGATGGCATAGAGGCATTACTGTCTTTTCTGGTGTGGCCACAGGATTTGGGGGATCTGGTGATGATTACCATGGTGCAACTACTGTTTTGTTTATCTTACTATCCTGTGAGAGAACATCCACCACTATATAATGAAGTGAAATAAGTGGATCTTGTAGTTAAACCTTGTTAAAAACCTGTTAAAAACTCCTAATGTGTAACTTCTAAACATTTTTGTGTAGCTGGAAGAGGCAAAGCAGCTGCAATTCAGAATGCAGGATGGAAATATTGAGTTGTTTTAATTTTCCATTGAAATGATGCATAATGAATAAAAAAGTAAGTGTGCATAAACTAGAAGGAGGATTAAAAAGCACATTTTTTTTTTTTACTATTAGATCAGATTACTTAATGTGTTGCTCTGTTTATTTTATTAACAGATCAAAGGGGATAGATACTTAGTGAGCTTTGAGCAGTTGGTAAGCATTTGTGTTCAAAATTTTACTGAACTGTTACATGGACAATATTCTTTCATTCTGGGATAATGAGGAGAGGAAAAATTCTATCTTGCATCAAGAATAAATAAAAAAGATTGATAGACACATCTGAAAAGGAGGAAGTAAGATCATGATGTATTTTTAAATTTATCTGTGTAGAATTGCCGAGGAGCTGGTGTAGGTGGCCTTCCTGTGTGCTCAGAGGAATGTGCTTTGGTTATCACCTTCCCCTCAGATGCTCTGGGCAGCACAGACCCTTCTTTGTGGTGACTTTATCCAGTAACTGGCCCAGGAGGCAGCAGCCAGTGTTTTCTACTGTAGGGAGCAGCGTGATGCTCAGCTGTTGATCACCACAGGACCGTATTTCACTCTTCCTTTGCCTTACCCTCTTCCTGGGCACTGTAGGTGCCTCCATCTGAACATGGCTCATGGAGTTTCTTCCTGTGCCATGTTGGCACTGGGGCAGCCAGTCTGGTGCTGGGATCACCCCTGCCCACTGGGGCTTAATGTGGGCTGCGCTCCCTCTGCTGCTCCCCGGGAGCAGGGTGTGACCCAGGGGTTGGCTGGCAGAGCCCAAAGGCAGAGGGTGCTGCCTCCTGCATGCCTACAGGCATGGATTCAACCACGAGGGCCTTCTGTGTTTGGGTTTGTGGTGCCAACAACATCCTGCCATTTTCACTAAAAGTCTCCTGGTAGTGTATATTTAGGTAAGAATTCTGAAAACATCACTTATTGGGATGGGGGATATTCACAGTGATCTCTCTTCCACCTCTACCATGTGCTAAAAGCCTCACAGTGCTGCAGGAGGCACGGAAATAGTTGGTTTTGGCTGGGGGTGGCTGCTGGAGCAGGCAGGCTTTGTGTGATGGCTGAGCACCTGCAGCAATGACTGTGGTGTGAGGGTGTGATCCCTGCAGGAGCAATGCTTGGTTGGTATTTCATGTTTTCTTGGCCCTAGAGCATGTCACCTCAGAGGGTGGAAAGGAGGGCTGTGTTTTGTACTACCCTGGGTCACCCCATTGTCCTGTGCAGGTTGGGAATCCCCTGGGACAGCACTTTGCACTGGCCACCCTTCCTGATCTCTTGGCAAAGCCATGAGCATCCATGCTGTCAAATAAATGTTCCAATTGATTTGGAAGTAAATTCAGAATAAGAGCGTCTAATTTCAGTAGGTTAAGCTACAGATATCCCAGGAGTGGACTCATAAGCCATAAGACTTGTAAGGTGATTTCCCCTCTCCTCAAAAGGACTCTCTGAGTGGACATGAGTGCCTAGATCCAGGATGAGAGCTACAGCCTGCTTTCCTCCTTGGTCGTAGCTCTGTAGGAAAGGGAGACTAACTGGAGAGGCAGCATCCATAATGTTGGGAAGAAATTTCTCTTTACCATATCCCAATATCTTTCTGTTAATGGAAGCTGAGATAAATATACTTTCTTGCTTTGTTGCTTTTTGGTAGACGTACAATATTCACTGCATTATTTTCCTGGTTTTGTGTTATTGTGAGAAGATAATAATTTAAAATTTTCTTTTGTTTGTAGAACTTCATTAAAAATAAAATTCTAACAGTTCTTGAGCAGATTTTTCTCATCCTGCTGTCTTTGATCCAGTTTATCTGGAGAAGGACGAGCACAATTTAATTTTTCTTTCTGTCCCTCTCTTCTAGTTTTCCATATAATTTTGCAAGAATAATTATTTCTAGTGATACTATATTGACAAGTTGTTTGAAAACTGAACCAATGTCATGCTTCTCATAGCTATTTGCTTCATTAATTTGTATAATATAACAAATCAATTTGTAAACATGTTTAATTAGATGTAGATAAATGATGAGTAGAAATACACATAAGTTTAAAAACTTTGAAATGCCTTTAGTGGATGTGTCTTTCCACCCCTGAAGTCCATTGAATAAAAATGTAAATCAGTGTAGCTAAATCCTACTGCCAAATGCAGTTTTACTTGCTTTTTTTTTTTCCTTGCAGTAAGCACTGAAAGCATGAAGGTACAGGATTTAAGTGGATTTTTGTTCTAAAAAGAAATTCTCTCCGTTTTGAGGAATACTTTTATTGGGCTAACTGTTGTATCCTTGACAATATGCATGCACATTTTAAAGCTGTTTTGAAATAGAGCATTTTCTAATTTGGTATTGAATAGTACTGTAGGGTCTTACATACTGCTTTGATTCAATTTTGGGAAATGGGAGCTAACCACTTTAGGTATTTCAAAGCATGCTGTATTCTTTAGAGTTGCATAATATAAACCAGTGTCAGTAGATTTTCTGAATGCCTGAATCTGTCCTTTTGAAGGCGTTTGCTATTTATTTCAAAATAAAAGGGTTACTGCAGAGGCACCTGGGCTTGTGAGGAAGAAAAGGGATGCTGACACCTGGCAGATAGTTTCCTGGCGACATAACGGGTTCTAAAATATTGAGGTGGACAGTGCTTCTTTGAGGTAGCGTGTACTCCATGCTGTGCCGCATGCTTTAGAGCTATGCCTGACTTTTGCCTGCGACAGCTCCGGCGCTGTGAGCTATCGGAGCCGCGTGTCGCTTCAGGTGTGCTCCCAGAGCCTGCAAAGAATCAAAGCATCTTGGCCGGGCGGCAGTCTGCCCGATGACCTTTTTCGCGTGGAGCTCGATGATGGGTTGTGAAGGGGAGAGCTGGTTACAGTCAGGACTGGGGGGACCTGCCGTGGCGTGACGGCAGGTTCAAATCAAACCCAATAGTTGCTTCTTGTACTTTCTTCCCATGTCCTGCCAGCTTGCTGTATGGCTGCCACAACGGTAACCCTGTGAGTGGCTTGATTGGTGAGGATTTACATGTGTGCTAATTAGAGTGGAATAAATGATTGGCTGTTTGCTGCATCGCCATAAAGGGTGCCCAGATGTACACACTACGTGAACATAATGTGCACGGGCATGGCGCATCAAAGTTTGTCAGCTGCATTACCTCAGCAGGCTTAGGGCCTGTCGGAGAGCATTTGCTGATAATTGTCCCCTATGATTTAGTGTCTGACTTGGTGAAAGTGAAGGACCTCAAAGTACTGTCTTGGCAAGGGAATTTCTGATCGTTTAACAAAAGTAATAAATGAACTAAAATCTGTCGAAGGAGGGTGGAAAAAAAAAAATTAGAGCTATAAGCAAGCAGTCTTAACTGAAGAATTCTGCATGCTTAGAAATAGTTCAGAACATAACACTAACTAAGCATCAAATTAGCTGCTGCAATTAACAATAGACACTGAACAGAGTGTTTAATTACGCTTAATTTGTTGTGATACAGCACAAGTCTTCAGTTATGAAAATCCCCCAGATGCCCGAATATCCCATTAGCTAAAATGCACTAAACTTTGCACACTTGGTTAATTTTACCAAAGAAAATATGAACATTCCTTTTCATTTTAAAAATCTGCTTTAGATGAAGGAAAAATAAATCTATGTTTAGAAATGATAATTCTTTTCAAATCTCTCTTAAATGAAAAAAAAAAATCTGGGCTTTATATTTTTTCATGAAAATATATAATTAAGACAAAATCCCACACCTATTGTATTTATGTACAAAAATCGGTAATATCTGAGTACTTTGACAAGTAATTTTATACTTACATGTTCACAATATTGATAATGTATTAATGTACAATGATTAAATGGTTAAGGTGCCATATTAAAGTTATGAGCAGGAACATTTATCCAGCATAGCTAAGCAGGAACAAAGACTGTCCATTTAGAGATGGCATTATTCAATCTCCGAACTGCTCAAAGATGTTAGCATTAGAGCATTGATTCTGAGCACTGATACTGTGCCTCACTCCAATGACCCAATAGAGTTAAGTGATAAGGTTAAGTTAATTACTGTATCTGTGCTATGCAGCTTCCACATGATTACTGCTGAGAAAGATAGTGATTCTTCTTGCTTTAATTAAGCAAAAGAGAATGAAAAGATATAATTGGTTTTTATAATAATCCTGTCTTATATCACTATCAACAAGCATCATGTGTTTTTTCTATAACTTTGTTGCACGAATTCCTAGCAGCAAAATTTGAATGGTAGCATGCTGAAGTAAATTATTTAAATCCCTATCCTAAAACACAGTGTCAGTTAAAGAATTAAATAGTTAATAGCTGTACTAATACTTCTGTAGCACCAAAGTGCCTGTGACAGTAAATTGTGTACCAGCTATGAAAAATCCCTATTTGACAGTTAAAGACCATCTGCTATTTTTTCGTATTTACATTATTACATTATTATATTTTAATAAAAGTTTTCTTTATGTTTCTAATAATATATCAAATGGCAGTACTATGGCTTTAATGTTGTTTTGTGAACAAGAGCTTTAATAGTATTTTATTTTAAATTTGCTTATTGGTTGTCAAAAATTGTTGCCTTTGGTTTGAAGGTGAAAGGGAGTTGTAAAGGGTTCAGAAATAAAGCCCAAGCAGTCTCCTGTAGGATAATACTCTTTTTTTTTTTTTTCCTTCTAGTCATGCATATAATAAATGTATATTGTGAGGCATGCAAAAGCAGTTTTACACTGAAAATAATGAATACAGATGAAAGCTGACAGCGAAAGAAGGGGAGAGATAGTAGGTAGGTTTTAGTCCTTCACGTGTTAAGCCCTGGTTCTGTGAACTATTCCGCATAGGTAATCCTGTATTGGTATCTCTGTATTGAGCTCTGCTAACTCTCACAAGTTTACAAAGGTTTGCCCACATAGAAAAGATCATTTTACCCTATCTTTGCTTATGTAAGTAACCCCACAACTGCTTCAGGTTCTTACTATTTTCTTAAATGCTGCCTTCCTAGCAGGAAGGGAACACATGTTGCCTTTCATTGTTGCAGCATTACACAGGTGCAAGGGTGCTAGTGGTTAGTGAGTTGCAGATTTCTGCTTTCTCATTGTGTTTTGATTTTTCAATAGAATTGTGATGTGTCAAATTTATTGTAATAGGAGTACTGATAGAGGTTGTTAGATTAAAAATAGCAGAGTGCCTGTTTTCTAATTTTTCTTTACATGAGGGAAAGCTTTTTATTCCTTATCCTGTAAATAAGTATGACTTTAAACTTCATTGAACAAAAAGAAAATTGGAAAAAGAGGTTCCATGCTGCATATACAAATTTTTAGCAAAGTATTTGGTAGTCCAGGACAAGATGTATATTCTTTACCAAGTGCTATGAATATATTTTAATATTATTCTTTTTTTCACAGTAGTAAAGTTTTATCTCCCTGGCAATGATTTGTTTGCAAATAGAATGCACTGAGATTAAAACTGTGGTGCTGGAGATTTTAAAAGCTTCTTGGTACCCTGCCTGTGGACAACCTCCTCCTATTTTGTAGGTACACAGAATTAATTGGTTAGTATCCCATTTCCACATAAGACTTGTATGCAGTGGTATGCAGTTCAAACCATACTTCTTTTTCTCCGTAATTCTGATTTCTTCTTCTTGACAAAAACATTTATTTGAAGCAATAAATTCTCTGTATTCTAAGTAAGAGAAAAAACAACTATGTCCAATGTTTGTGGTAATCTTTTTTGATAGCAAGTGTGTTTAGATGCTTGTTTTGTGTTTATGAAAACACTGTAGAGGTGCTGTTGCAGAACCTGTATATGAATAGAGAGAATCTTGTGTGTAGGGATCCATGGCTGCCATGCAAGGAGATCTAGGGAAGAAGGAGTGAGGGTATTCCAAATAATCAAACTCTAACATTTATAAATAATTTCAGAGTAGTTAAGGGTCTTGTTTGGAAGGAAAGCACTAGGACTTGGATGAGAATAGGGTATAATGTAACATGCGGACTGTTTTAAGAAATCTATTTGATTTTGTTTCTAGCTAATTCTATGAATTTGGAAATCTCAGTCACAGGATTTATTGGACCTTTTCTTCCATTACCTCTCTCCTGGTCTCTGCTCTCTCATTCTCAGAAGAGAAAACTGAAGTAAACAATCACTCTTAATTTAGGAGACATACTAAAGGATGTGCTAAGAAATGTATGTGGCTCAGTCAATATTAAGGATTGGATGGGCTGGCAGGGAAGATTCTGAAAACTTGGGGTACTTTGTGGCTTGGGGGTCCTTGTATTTTCTTGCTGAGTGGGTGAACTGAGGATTTCCATCTCTTTGCCTGTCAACCTGATATCTTTTGTCAGCTCTGTAGTCAATTTTTAAAAAGGCTCTTGACGTTTATTGCAAACAGATGCAATGACAATTGAAACATTTTCTTCTCATTCTTTTGTCTTAATAAATGTATTCATCTGGAAACTAGAATCTCTTTTTCTCCTCACTTGAGTGTTATAGTTTGCATTGGTGATGGGAAAGTAAAGCAATTGTGCAGAAAATGAAAAAGCATTTTATGAGAAAGAATGCTCTGAGAATTTCTGATTTCTCAATGTACAGTAAATATTTTGAAATGTACAGAACATCCCAACTTCTGAATTCTTAGTAAGTCTTCAGATAACATAAGCACAGATACAGAAGGCAGACATTCCATGTTTCATAATGATACCTGCTCTCTTGCTGTTTGGCTGCAGAGACAATTTGACAGTGATGGACATTACTCATGTTTAATTATTTTAAAAAACATTTCTAACATTTAATGACTCTTAGGAAGAGAAACGAACAGAGGACAATTTTAGTCTTCATGACAACTGAGTGTCTGTGTCCCTTCAGTACTTTGACATGCAGTGTAATACAGCAGAGCTAACAGCTGTGAGTAAGCAGAGCTCATATAGCATTTCTTTCCTGACATATGATGGGTTAGCACTGTGTAATAAAAACAATATTCTTTAGTTATGTGCTTCTTAATGTATCAAGATGTTTACGTATTTCAGCTGAGGTGGTGCTTATTTCATTAGGTCACATTGAGCAAAAGCAGATTGTAAAGTTGTTTTCATATGTCAGAGTAATGATAAAATGAGTTTGAGGCCTTTATGATCAAGAAAATTTTCTGCCTCTTTTTAATGATACAGAATAGTAATGACCTGCAGTTTCATTTATTCTTGGAAAAAAATATAATTGCAAAAATTAACTTGTCATACACCACAGCTCAGCAAAGTTACTTTCCTATAAGTCTGTGGTCACAGTATGTTTTTTTGCAATTCAGCATCTGGCTCTGTGGGGTACTGATGGCTGCTATGAAGTAAAGTACCAGGGTGAGCAATTAAATGTAAAATGACAGCATAAAATATGATCATTACGGTTATACAAAAGACACATTTATGAATTTTGCAGATAACTGTCATTTTTTCTACTCATATTTGCTCTTTCTTTGTTAGCTTAATATTTTTCGTGCAATTCATTTTTTTTTCCTTCTAAAAAGTGAACAATGCCTTTTTAATTATCCTGACACTTGTTTGTGTCTTTCTTATTTGTCACTTTTGAAGGCTAATGATAACTCTTTCACTTTGTTCTGACACTATACTTTCAACTTCATTTCAAAATCAAGGACTATTTTTTAAATTAACATGAAGGTTGCATGATTAGGCTAGAATTTCTTATGGAAATCAGTTTGTGTAGTGTTGATCAGATAATGTGCTGCACCTGAAAGAAAGATTATCCGTGTTCAATTCTCAGGGGCTAGCAGGCAATGTTTTGAAGTGTGCTTTTTGAATTTAGCTTGTGTTTTGTCATTGAAGAGAGAAGATTGGTCATGATAGAAGTTATTTAAGCCATATTAGGTATCAAAAATACTGTATAGATCTTTCTCTGTCTGTGTGTATTCTTTGCAAATACCTGTTTCCATACTAGAATAAGAATCCTTTCTGTAGTTTATATTTTTGCTGTTTTGGATGGGAGTTGTGTTATGTTCATAAGAGATATATGTATATACACACACTGTATATATGTAGTTGAATAGGATACTGCTAATAATAGTTCTTTCTACCAATATATTTTGGATATAGTAAAGAAAAGGGGGAGAGGGGAGGAAAATAACCACAACAAAAAAACCCTAACATTCCAGAGAATCCTAGTAATGCAAATAAATCCATTATATTTCTGTTCTGATGCTCTCACTTTTTCTTCAAAAGCACTTACTGGTTTCTACTGCTGCCACAAAGGACACTGCAACAACACACAGCTTTATGTGCAATTTCCAAAACCCTGGGACCCAGCAAGGGACAGGGGATTGAAAGTTCTTTCATCCTCTTTCCCACAGATGTCATAACCTACTTCCAAAATCTCATTAAGGATGGCAGTCATCAAGATTACTGAGCAAAAGGTATCTGTTTACTGTGTATTTAAAAAACAAGCTAAACCAAGCACTAATGACTAATTATTTACATTTGCTCTCTCTAGGAGGTGAGGTGCTCTTCCCTTCCTTTTTTCCCATACTAGCTTTTCTTAAATGCATGTATAACCCTGGAGAGCATGTGCCTTGTAAAAGTACCAAATGCTATTTAAATGTCTGAATGGGGGAGGCAGTGTTTGCCTTGGAAGTCTCTGTCTGCCCAGCTGCCTTTGACAGGGAGGATTAACAGAGACCCCCGGTGTTCAGGAGAGGAGGGACAGTGGGGTTTGGGGTAGGGGTGGCTGGGCTGCAGTCCCACCTTCACCTGGGGAAGGTCCCTTCACCACCACAGGTCAGGAGGAGGCAGAATCCCATTATGTTCAATGGGAAATCTGAGATGGTTTAAGCAGCCCTCCCCTCAATTAAATTGATGGCACAGTAACCTGGCATTGATTCCCTGGTGATAAGGGAGATGACCCCACTTAAGACTGTGGAGAAAAAAAATGATAGGAGCACAGACTGTAGTTCTCAGTCAGCATTATGCGTAGAAATGGATGGTACACAGAATTTAAAGGGCTAGGTAACTTAAACTGAAAAAACTTGCTTCACTGAGACCTTCTGTGTTACAAAAACTCTTCAAAGTTGACTGGCTTTTAAGTAGCAATTTGAGATGGAGATGGAGATTTAAGAATCTTGGAGCATTTCTATTTAGAGCACCTATTGTGTAATCTCCACAGTCCCGTAGTGCAGAGAAAGGTTTGTGGTAAAAAGAATTGGAAATTAAAAGGGATAATATCTGTGGCAGACAGTCTCAAGGGGATTCAGTATCTCTCAAGCAAGTATGATGCCAATATAAGCTCCTCAACCGAAAATGTTATTAGGTACAAATAAGAGCTAATTTTTTACAGTTTATGTCTCTGGGAATATGAAATGGAAAACAGGTGAAGAGTCAGAATTAATTAAGAGAGATGAGGAAGAGCTAGCCATTCTAGCATCCTTTAAAATCTAAAATGCTGTGAATACCAGAGAGTGCTGTGGTGAAGACAGTGCTGTGAGGAGGAAGAGGTGGGATTGCTGTTATCTGGGTAACACTCATAGGTTTGGAAAACTTGGCTGTAATGTGCAAAGCTCTTTTCTTTACTGTGTAGGTTTAGGTACTCAGCTTGAGGTAGATTAAAAGTCCTTAGGAAAAAATTGTTCTGAATATTACTATGAAGGTATATTGTTATCTAAGCACCATACAACCATGTAATAGCTCCTTGAATGTTTGGGTGAGGTCTGATAAAGCCATGGAGGAAGCAGCTTCTGTAAGAAAATTGTTCCCTGGTTTCTAAATTACAGGTTAGCTGTTGCATAAAGTGCTGCTTAGAGTGGCTGCTGTTTGAAAAGGAATATTGTCTTTAGTCACATGGAGCAACAACTGATAAAAACCCCAGAGCAAATCTCATAAAAAGAAGCAAAAAAGTTATCCTGTGGTTTAAGCAACCAATTTTGTGCTAATCTGAACTTGGAAAATATTGCTATGTAGTACTACAATATACTTTTTCAACTGCTTTCTTCTTCTAACATAGCTTTTATTAAGAAAGAAGAAATTGTTAACTTTTATGGTGCATCAAAAGTCTTAACCAAGTGTAACTGATACAGGCATGTCTACAGAAGTGCCTTTAGCCCAGTAGATTTGAAAGGTGTGAACTTGTCTGTTCATCTCTGTGAGGTGTTAATTCAGATGCCCAGTGATGATGGTTTAAATGTCAATATTGTTAACTGCTCTGTTATTCATGGGCATGAAAGGAGAGGGAAGACAGACTCTTCTGCACAATTAACTGAACTGACATCTCTCTTTGGTTCCACAAAACTTAGCCACTGGAAGATAGTGCTGTCTCCTGTATTTTCGTTTTGCGTTTCAGGAAGAGTGAAGCATGAGCTGCCTTGCAAGGGCCATCAGTGTACGTGATTTTCTGACAGGCATCATCCGTTAACAGCACCATTATCTACTTAGAGAAATACTTTAATTAGGTGACTAGCAAAATAACCTCTATAAGCCTATCTAGTGGGTTTGCAGAGAGAATTTGAGAACCTGCTCTGTCCTCCCTTTTTAACATGGGGGCCAATTGCTAAAAAGATGAATATGTACCAAAAAAGAATACGTTTAGAGTACACATTTTATTTCCTTCTGACTTTAGTTTACTTATATCTTTTAAATCCAATATATTTCTGGCTAAACACATAGAGGCTTGCATCATTCTCTTACCTAGGAACTTACCTCCTTGAGAGCACATGTTGTTGAGCAGGTGTAATGGGCCTCATAATTTAACTTTGAAAACACAAGAATATTGCAAGTATCTTCCACTGTCCAAGAGAAAATGTACGTCAAAGACTGCCGCTGCCTCTGCATCTCCTGCACAAATGAAAATGGCATAATTCCAAGGTTTTCAGTGTTGTATATAAAAGGAGAATTACTGCACTGCACACAGAATATATCAGCTTAGGAGAATGTGACCATAATGAGGAAAGAAAATCAAAGAAGTCGCAAAGTTCAAAGAGTGAAAACCATGTGCTAAATAGTGCTGTTAGATGTCTTGCATTTTTTCATCTGCCACATTGCTTACAAGATACCTGAAATGTGGGGCTCTGGAAGAATAATATTTGAAATGTTTTGTTTTGTTAGTACTGGTATAAGCAAGTAGGGGAAAGGAAGATATGATGGTATTTTTAAAGCATTTGATGAAGTTAACAAACATGCCATGAAGTTTAATACTCCAGTATAAAGAAAGTCCTGCCATCAGGTAAAGATGTCCCAGTCTTGAATTACTCTCAATTGCCAACATGGCAATGGCCCCACCATTCACTTTGGTCATTTGAGGCTTTCACTCTTCTTAGAATATTCACTATCATCGAAAAAGACTAGAAGCTAAATTGTTTTTATTTTTCATTTGATAAACGAGGGAAAAATAATTACATGCTTATGATTATGAAGCATACCTTGTGTTTAACATCTCTGTTTAGTTATTCAAACAGTTTTTTAAAGTAATCTTCAGCTTTCAGAAGAACCTAGGTAGGTTAAAAATTATTGCTAACACAGTCTTCTGGCCTACAATAAGCAAATGTAGCTCTATGTCAAATATGCCTGCATTTGTTCTTATTACGAGCACTTCTCTGTCACTGGCCAAAGCTATCTAAGTGAATGGATTAATTATAGCATATGTTTTTGTCATGTAGAATGTAGTTATGAATAAGGGAAGATTTTGTATAGGTTTATTAAATTAGTTCAGCTCTAACAAAGGTGACTTGGAAGATGTAAGCTCCTAACAGTTATGTTGGCTCAGCCAATGGTCTGTTCATATCTTAGTGTTTTTGGTTATCAGTTTTCTTTGGTGTGGTTGCACCTGTGTTAGAGAAACTACTCTGAAAGGCAAGAAGGCACAGCCTTTGCCACAAGGAGCTTGCATTTAACAGACAGACAAATTAGATTCCAAGATTAATCCGTGGCCATGTAACAGGTTAAAGCCCTTACAGATTAGTGCCCTGGACTGCTACCAAAGCACACATGTGATTGGCTCTTGTGTACTTAAACTCCAGTAGCTAAGAATAGCAAAAAATCCTATTTGACTGTAGATGGTACTTCCAGTTATTGCCAGAGAAGATGACAATGCTGCAAAGATAGCCTAGCTGTTCCCCCATACCACTTTTTAATCAAGAAATTCTATAGATGAATGATGATAACGGAGAATACGTGCAAAATGCCAACTGTCTTGTCCATTTTGCACATGACAGTGGTGTCTGGTACAGTGGTGTTTCATTAGGAGGGATGGCCCTGTGCTCTGATACTTGCAGTGTGTGGGCTGAGGGCATCCACTCATTAATGAAGCACTAAGAGCAGCTCCACCTTAACATTCAGCTTTAGAGGGATGTGAAAGTGTATAAGGTTTCTCCTGGAACTGAGAGCTAATTCTGGGTAGAGCCAGGACATGACTAGATGTTTTAATTTCTTTGCCTTGCAAATGGAGGAAATGAAAATATTAAACTGGAATGACACGCTATTTTAATGCTATGCAATATATGAATAAAGGAAGTGTTTTCATGCATGGAAATAAAGGACTTTTTTTTCTGGTTGCTGTTGCACATTCATAGCTGGGCAAGTTTCTACCTCACTGAATTTATGTTCTGAGAAAGACTGGAATATAGTAAACTCTGAATTTTTAGATTGAAGCCCTATAGCTGTAGAAATTATTCCTTTCTTTTTGATAGATGTCACCACTATTATTTATCATCTGGTATGTATGTATAATGTGATAAAGTATGTGTTATAGTTAAACATACCTGGCCTGCCTCTTTTCAAGTGCCTTGAGAATTCCTGTTAAATGATTCTTCTTTTGTTTTATTAGTTTGGAATTAAATTTTCTGGATTTTGATGCCTGCTTTAATTTGAAATGTGAGTATCTGTTTTACACAGACTTCCTTTTGAGTATTTTTAAGGTGTAATGTTTGGATTTGTCATCAAAACTGAAAATAAGTTTGAAACATAGTGGAAGTTTTGTAATTGTTGACCAAGACGCTTATGGACAGTGCAATGGATTGTGATTTCAAAGGTGATAATGCTTTTGGAGTTTTCTAAGCACTAAGTGCGTGAATTTACAACCTTATTAATGTCATTTAAGGTGCTTTTTGGTTTTTATTTGCATAGTAGCTGTGTGATAATGTCATTACAGAGTAATAGGTTCTCATAGCGAATGATCAATTTTTTTAAGTATTCTCCGTAGCATTTTTTGTTGGCACAGTCAATATTTCTGTTGTTTTAACAGTGAATATATAAGGAATCATGTGTCAAAAACGCTCAGCTGAAAGCCTTGCAGAGACAGGACATGCCTTCAAGTGTAGTAAAAAGGCTTAGTCCACTGGGGTGATGGGGTTGCAGCACCACAGCACTGCTGGATCTTTGGGAAAGAAGTGTAAGCTGCTGTTGCTGTAATAGGAAATGTGATCATTCTGTCATGACTGGTGAGGCTCTAAAGACCAGATGGGGAGTCTGTCTAGTACAGAAAACACAGGATGTTTGATTCCATAGATTATGTCATAATCCTCCGTTGTGCTTTGTATTTCAAATTAATATTCTGTTTTCAAGCTCTCATGTCTTAGCAAGGCCCTGGAGTTGCATACACTGCACTGGTAAGTAGTCTTAAAGGCAGGAGGAATTTAGAGCCAACAGTGAGTTTAACTTCAGGTCAGTAAGGTAAAACCCATGGTAACAGAAAGGAGGGAGCTTGTTAGACACACAGGAATGGGAACAACCACTGAGTTACAATTAAAGTGCTGTTGGCTTGTTTAAGGAGGGAGGCATCTGTCAACCAGTCTTCTGTTTGAAAGCTCTGAGAAATCATACAAAATAAACTGTCCCTCGTTAACTTGATCTGTGCTCTTTCTGTGAGAGATGTGTTTTCCTTGTTTGTGTGAGACAGAATGATCTGATTTCCTCTATGCATAGCTTGAATATTGTAAAATTGCATATCTGATTTAGGATAAAATAAACCTTTTCCAATTAATAAACCTGTGAATAGGTCAACTTCAAAGACAGCATCATAAAACACCCACAAGTGGCCATTAAATATTTATGGACCAAGCATTTGTTAGAATTATCAATGGGTATCATAGATTTGAAAGGCTGTATTCCCATTAATAAACGACAATATTAAGCATTTGTAACCACTTGATAATTAAGGATACTTTTAAACTAGACTTACGGTACTTTCTTTGTGGGTATTAGAGTGTTGGAGCTGCACAGTGTGGTCTTTCTGGTAGGGTAGTGTCAATACAGGAGTGTCATAAAAAGAAAAAAACAAGCTAATGTCTTCTAGACAACAGAAAAGAAATTAGTAGAGGGAATGAATACTCAAGGGAGGGAACAACCTAGCTCCAACTGAAACATCAGGCACTTCTGTAATTTTTTTGAATTGCTTGGACTTCAAGTCTTTGAACTTATGTTTGGAGACAGATTCCGGACATTGTCCTTCTTTTAAGGCTATTATTTGTAGTGTGACTAGTGACCTAGGACCTCATAAAAATCAGGCATGGGATGAAAATAGTATAAACCAAAACCTGCATCTTCTAATGCAGAGACCTATTATGACCACAGCCTTTGAAGGGCTGTGAAAATAAAGCTGATCTGAGCTTGTGTGGTTCTCAAAATTTAGTGTTATCCTAACTACAGAGCCTTATCCCTTGCCTCTTTTTGCCAAACGTGGCTCAGAAAGAAAGCTTTAAGTTAAATTGGATGTGCATGACATTAGTTTTTAGGCCTAAAGGAAATTAGCTTCTGGTTACATCAGCGAGCTCATCTTGTGAAGGGCCAAGTGAGGGGCATTTCGGATGCAGGTGAGGCAGAGTGTGCGGGAAAGGGGCATAAGAAAGAGCTCAAGTGCCTTGTGAAATGCCAGGCTTTCTGAAGGTGCTTCCTTTGGCATCTCAGGTTCCTCATTTGAGAATATGGCTGCATTAACAGCAATGCTGAGGGATGATTGGGTTGGCTTCAGGCTTGTGTCAATGGCATAAATAAAATAAGACTCTTGTTGGCTTTGAAACAGGAAGTTCCACTTGAATATGAGGAAGAACTTCTTTACTGTGCAGATGACTGTGCACTGGAAGAGATTTCCCAAAGAGCTTGTGGAGTCTCCTCACTGGAGATAGTCAAAGGCTGTCTGGATGCAATCCTGTACCATGTGCTGTAGGATGACCCTGCCTGAGCAGGGATGTTGGACTGGATGACCTACTGTGGTATCTTCCAGCATGACCCATTCTGTGATCCAGTCTTTAAAATCCTGGTGTCTGGTGAGCAGTACCTCTGGGCCTGTCCTCCCTGCTATAAAGCACCATTTTGTCACTGTTGAAGAGGCATGTCTAGGTTTAAGGAAGCAGGGCATATATGTGCTTCTAAGTATTTTCACTATTGTCTTGGTATAATGACTGCACTTGTTTGAATGTTGTACAGTGCCTGCAAATATATATATATCCTGGAAAGAGCAGAAGTTTTAGGAAGGGATGGTTTCTTTTTTATACTGTTTTAATCACATTTCTGAATCCTGGGATGCAGCAAGCTTAGTTGCCTCCTTTTTTTTGGTGGTGTGTGCTCATTCTTTTTCATGATCACACTCTGGTTTTGGTGTTTAACTTATGGATTTTTTTTTTTTAATTTCCCTCCTTATTTTCTTCTTGAAAATATATTACTGTAAACTGTTTCTTTGTTTTATATGTTAATAGAGTAGAAGCTCAGCATTGATTGCAGGTAGACCTTTTTAACTTGTAGTGGAAGTGCCAAGCAGAGGTTATATTGCTATTATTACTGCTTGCACAAAGTGTTCTTTGGAAACAGTGGTGCATGCTATCAGATATTTTATCAGTTCTGGAAAAAAATTATAAGCTAAATGAATGGTGAAGAATGTGGTTAATATGGGGGAAAAATAGGAAAAAGTATTGAAGTTTTTATTTGTTCCTTTTGAATATTTTTTTGTTTAGTAAGGTTGTGTAGTTAAAGTAAGTTTCTGTTTTAAACTGTGTCAGGGTTCTTGCACTTCTATAATAAGAATTCTTGTTTGAAGTTGAGTGGCTTTTTGTAAATCAAGAATGTGTAACAAGGGATGTGGTGAAGATCTTTGGCCTTTTTGCCCGTAGGTACAGGGATATAAAACTATTTCAGTATTCTGTACATGTTAGTAAATTACCAGTAGTTCAGCATTTTAACTGTAGCAATAACAACATATCAGTGAGCTCAGACCTTTGCATTAGGGGCTGTACAAATGACATGGCGTAACTGTAACACCGCAGGCTCACATGCTTTAAAAAGAATAAAATCTTAGATGTATGGGAAGGTATGAAACTTGCTTTTCCTTCTGCAAAGGTGTGTAGGTAAATAAAAGCATGATTTGCATCTTGCCTTCTCTTACAACTCAGGATCCCCAGTGTGTCTGAATGACGTGTGTCACCTGCCATCCTAACTAATGACCCGAACGCCCTGACCCGTCCTGCCTGCTGATCCACCTGGGTGTGTGTTCAACGCTAGGGCTGCTTTCGGGGGGAAAGGGGGGGGTGCCTCATTGTGAGTGTTTGTGTTTGTCTAAAGAGGGGAGTTTCTAAGAAATAACCAGATTGGAGACGTTTGAGGGAAGGGGGCTGGGTGATGAAGTCTAAATTTGTAATCTTGTGCCGTCTTCAAAAATAACCGGGTCAGTTTGGTTTCCTCTGTTCTAGTGGTCTTTTACTGTCTTGTGTGTTTTGTTGGTCCCATCAATCTTTAAAATTTCAGTAGTTTATTGTGCATTATTCCTTTAAAAAAATGGAACCAAACAAAAAGACAAAGACCCCCAACTCCTCCTACATTTTTTTAACTTCTCTGTACATGTTTTTGTTATCCCATTTCTAATTTTTAGAGGTTTTATTTCTAATTTTTTTGTACCTTGTAGCTTAACATTTTCAATCTGTTCAATATTTAAAATGGTAATTTTAAAATGTTTTGAATAATTAAACCAATTAAATTTTTAATCAATTTAATTTTAAGCTTTATGTTTAGGTCAGTCTAAACATTGAACCATTTCAAAAGCTAAACAAGATTAATTGTTTAATGCAAAATTATGGTTATCAAATAAGATTCAGGATTGATTTTGTTTGCACTTTATTCTCCACTTAGACTTTCAAAAGTTGAACTGCTAAAAATTATCAATTAAAAGATTGATTTTGGGTCAGACTGTTTTTAATAAGATATAATAAGAAAGGTCATTTAATATCATAAAATGTGATTTTAAATAGTGATTTTTAATTCTAATATGACTCATCTATATTATTAGCTTATTAAAAAAAAAGGCCTGAAATGCTGAAGTAATAGTAAATTACAAAATGCAATAAGGCTGATGCTTTCCTTTCAAACTTAAGTGCTCAAAAATCTGAAGCATCATGCCAACTGTAAATCTCTCTATGTTGCTTATGATTAAAAAGTTAACAGTTTTATTTTCTTTCCATTTTGTTTTTTTTTTCCATACTTAAAAAATAGATATTTAGTCCTTCTCAACCGCATAGCCTTATCTGTGCCGTTGTTTTACTTTTTATTTTATAGTTCTTTTATCACGTGCACCTGAAATAAATATTCAAATCAGAGAGTAAGACTAAAAATGCTTCCTGCTTTCCTTGACACAATTCCAGAATTTCTGGAAGGGGTTTACACCAGAAAGTTTTAAGTCCTGGCACTTGCTGAGTTGAAACAAAATAGGGAGAAAACTGTTCCTTTGAATCAAAGTCAGAAAATATATATAAACTTAAGGATGAACATCTCTTTGGTTGAGGAAGCGTGGTCTTCCATCATTAGCCACATGGGGTTTATGCTTGGTTAAAGACATGGTAATAATAACAAAATTGGCATGGAGGAATAAGAGATCCATCCATGCCTTTCGAGGCCGTGCAAAGCTCATGGTAGTTTGGAAAGATGCTCTTAAAAACGCACCCCCACCCCCACGCCGCGGTCCTTTCCGCCTTCCTGACAAAGAGCCAGGAGAGTCTGGGATTTCCACTGCTTCTTTACAGTGTGCAAAGTCACGTCAGCCGTTCTCGGAGATTTTTGATGCGTGGATGTCTCCTGTCATCCCCAATCACGGCCGTACTCTTGAGCCAGGCCTATCGAAACTGAACTCTGCTGCTTTGCTGCAGGTCAGCTTTCATGGACAATTAGTGTTGTAACAGCACTTTGGTCGCAAGTTGTCGTGAGTGTTTATCATAAAGGCGTCATTCCGGAGTGGATCAACAGTGATCAGCGAGTCTCCCGCTTTCTGAAGCATCTCCCGCTCGCCTTTTCGTGGCTGCCGGTCGGGTGACGGCTCCGCCAGGCCTCCCTCCCCGCCGCCGCGTTGCCCGAGGCTCTCCGGGAGCGCCGCTCGCCCTCCTTCCCGGCTCTGCGCTCCCTGCCTTCCCGGCTCTGCGCTCCCTGCCTTCCCGGCTCTGCGCTCCCTGCCTTCCCTGTCGTCCCTCTCAGTAGCTGTCAGATGCCCCCGTCGCGGCGCGCACTGACAAGAATGAAAAGAGCGATCTCCCCGCTGCTGGGCGCCCTGTCGGGATTGACACCTCGGACGTGCCTGACGCTGAGCGAGGTGCCTGGCTCCGGCACTGTGCGGGAGGAGACCGATACATCTTCAAAGTCACTCTACTTATTGCGACCTGATTGCTCCCCCGCCCCCTCCATCACCATGGAAACAAACACCTGACTTTTATTGTTTGCAGTTTTTACTTTGCACTTTTATCTCAGAAGTTCACATTATTTAGGGGTCTTCCAAATGCGTCCCTGAACCGCTCTCTTTAAGTAATGGGATGCGAGCTTAGCTGTGAGTAATGCTCATTTCTTGCTGAACAGATATGTTTTTCAATATTTTTTACCCCCTGAAATATCTCTAAGCATTTTAAAGAACAAAGCCAAATAGAAGTTTTCTGATGCTGCAGATAAGTATTATTTTGATTTTATGGCTGAAAAAACCCCGAGAGTCCGCTGTATTCTTCCCTACTGTGAAACTGTAGGGAATGTTGCTCTTTTCAGTGTTCTCAGAATTGGGTCCAGAATTATTTACCCACAAACAGGTGGCAAGTGAGGAAAAGAGTTGGTGTTTTATTGCTGTCTTTATATACACGTGTAGCCCTTTTGACATTTTTTCTTTAGTTTTATGTGTTAATTATTTTACATTTTGATAGTAATTGGTTTTTTTAAAATAAATGGTTCTCTTTTTCTGATGCTTTACTTCGCCAAATGATGCATGCCTGGCAACTGCTTTACTGCACAGTGTTTTCTAAAAAAAAAGAATTTTACAGTTCTCATAGCACTGGCAGTGTGATATGGGCATGCAAAAACCCCAAAACTCATCTTCACTGTTCCATCAGAAAATGCAGTGTTTTTTTATCCCTGTAATATGCCCATTTGCAGTTCTCTGCTAACTGAAAAAACACAATTCACTAATGTTCATCAAACCTCAAAAAACAGCAAGATGAAAGCTGTTTAGGTACACAGTATACATATATACTATATATGAAGTGCATATGTTTGTGTATCTTTTCAATGTTGCATAAACGGTGTTTTTAAGCAAAAATTTTAAATTTCTCAGCATAGTTGTAAATCGGGAAATCAATTCTTTGATTTCTTTTTCCTTTTTTCTTTCAAATATGGTTTTGTTTTTTATGTGCATTGATTGGTGATTTTGATTTCTTAAGCTGTTTGTATGACAGATGTGAGGATGAGAACACAAACCTGTGATCTGTGTATTCTTTGTCTTAAAGTTCTGGGCTTTTATTAGATGCTATATAGACAGATAATTTGAAATAGTGACATAACTTTATGTCTGGTCATTTTTGATATGAAAACCAGCAAGTGGGCCTTGTTTCGGTTTCAAAGCTATTGTAGAATAAAACAGACGTGCTAAGAAAGAAGATATTTCATTTCAGTTGTGGAGAACTGTAGGCATGATAAATGATTTTCCTGTGTAAAATTCCCCATTTCTAAGACAGTATTAGTTTTTACTTTAATTACCAGCTCCAGTAATGTTTCCTATCCATAACTGTCTACAAAATAGACTGTTGCTGAGCAGAGGGTATGGCCTGTTTACTCATCCATTGAAAAGAGTGCCTAAGTTCTACCAAGTCTTCCTTACTTGGTCTGAACTGCCTCATGGGAGAGCATCCTTCATTTAAATATTTAAATATTAATGTTTCATTTTACAGGCAGAAAACTTCAATGTCATTTTAAGGATATGTAACTTTTAACTGGGGATTCAGTACCCATCACAGGAGAGGGTATTTATTTTTATTTTTCACCCTAAGAGAAAACATTTTAGAAAAATGCTACAGTGCTTCCATCTTGAGAAGTGTGACTTGTATCTTGTTTTCTTGTGGCAGAATAACAGCAGCAACAAAAAACAACAGAAAGAGGCTGTCAGGGTGGTTTTCTCAAAAATGGTTTAGCTGACATTAGCCACAAATGAGCAGAGCGACACTAACTACTAATTGATTACAGTAATTACGCAGTCTTTGGCTAGTTTGTATTGGCAAACTATATATACTCCTCACATAAATGTGAACTTGCAGAATGCAAGGAAAAGGTCACTCTCATTTGCATGATAGGCTTCATTAGAATATGCTAAGGACAAGACCTAGTGTTTTATGACTTCAGGTGATGAATAGCTACCATATTACTCTGCTCGCTGAAAGCATGTTTCAGTCACCTTAATTTACATGCTGTTTTTTAACACCAAGAAAAATCTGTGGGCTGGTAGGGAACTAGCAACAGATAACAGTTTCATTTTATTATGGTTGCATTGCGGATTGTGTTTCATTTTGCTCTTTGTTCTGCAGAGGGAACAAACATGATTTTCAATACTTTCTTTTTAGGAGGAAATTTTTCCATGATGTGTGCATTTCTCTCAGCAATGGCTATTTTGACCCCAAACTACAGTTTTGTTGGCAAGGACAACAAAAAAATTTACCCCATAAATATAGATATTTCGCAGTAAATTTTTCCTTTGAACATGGGGACTGAGTAGGAAGGCAATTCACTAAATCTTTAAAACTGGACGTTCTTTGTTTCACTCTTTTTTTCAGCAAGAATGGGAAATGCAGTGTTTTACTTCCAGATTGACTTCAGTGCCCACATGCAATGAAAGAAAAATAATTCTAAAGTCTGAGAAAAGAAATGTTTTCCTAAAAAAAAAAAAAAAAAAAAAGTATGCATTCAGAGTGGAATATGGGCCTGATGTTTCTAGATATGTAGCTTTTTTTTAAAAAAAATAAAATCCTGGATCACAAAAGGTACTTCTTTGACTAAAACTGGATAGAAAATAAAAAAGTGGACAGTTTTATTATAAATTGCAGTTTTGTAATAAAATTGTACAATGAGCTTGCACAAGCTTTTTAAAATATCATTGCTGCCACTGAACAGGTCTGTAATTTATTTATTCAGGAATGTTAGAGGCATTTTTGATTTATTTGTTTTTAGAGAAGTTTTGTTAAGCAAGATAATGAGCAGAGCTGGTGTTAATCATTTACTATGCAACTCTGAAAAATGAAAATTTTGCATATCTTTAGCACTGTGGGGAAAATAAATTCACTCATAATGCTAATGGTCTATTGGTATAATTTTTAAAAAATGTTATCTGTTACTCTGGAGAAATCCAATAGATTCATATGTTATGCTAAAAGCTAAACTAATCAATATATAATTTTGCATCCATATGTACATATGTATTGAGTAATCACAAGTATTTGTTAACTGTAAAGATGAAAAATGAATTTGGGGGTGGTCACTGCCATAGGTGCCTACATATTTGTTTATGAATAGCCCTTCAGGTGAACATATTCCTCGTGTATGCACATAGTACAAATAATACAAAGTTTACTTTTTAGAGCAGGCTTTCAGGAATACTAAATGAGTTTGATCCTGTTCCAGGTGGCCAGGGGTTTACAAATACGGCACAAGTTGCCATGGCCTTTGCTAAATAATATTTATGTTAAGGATTTACTGTAACAGTCTAACTAGTATAGGATTTAGTGTAACTAATTTAGAGAATTTAAAGATTAGATGCCCTTTAACTTGTCTATTTATACAGCTCAGAATTGCGGTGTGCTCTGTCTGGCTTGGCGTCCTCTGATTTTTAGGATCTGTGTCGTCCATTTTTCAGTTTCCTGCTGTGCAACTACAGATGGATAAAACTGACTTTGGGTACCAGATCACCTGATTATCTGTCTCCCTCTCTCTTGGGGGTTGGGGTTTTCTTTCTTTTCTCTTTCATTTCCTTGTTCCTTGTGGCATGTTTTCCCACTGAGTTGCTAAGGGTCACTGATGGCGGGGGGCTTGATGGCTGGTGCTCTTTGGGGGAGGGGAATTCTGGTTGTTCCGGAGTTTCTCTCGGAGGCACAGAGACACTGGATGGGGGCTCGAGCAGTTGCAGATTTTTTTTCTTTGCGGAGAAGAATGGCCAGGCTGTCGCTTACTGCGGGGAGCATTCACAGTCACCGGAGGGACCTATCCCCATCTGCTCGTGTGTCCCGGGAATCCTGAACTTGGCCTCTCCCCGCCCTGCTCAGAGCCCCGTGCTCCGCCACCGCTGTTTCTTGGCTATTGCTCTGGGATTCTCCAGGCGGTGCCCGCACCCTCCTGCCTTCCCGGGACATCCTGTGTTGTAGTGTGGTCAGTCCTGCAGCTACCGCCGCAGAACTCCTGAAACACCTTGTCCACCATCTCGGGATTCTTTGCTCATTCCTGCCTTTGGTGCTCTAACTGCACCGAAGGGGAAAGTGCCTGCGGCCGAGAGGATTGATTGTTACTGGGTCCCTGGTTCTGTTTGTTGTCGATGCCATGGTTGATGTTGTTTTGTTTGCCTTGTTATACACACTAGTAAATAATTATTATTCCTATCCTCATAGCTTTGCCTGAGAGCCTCTCAATTTCAAAATCGTAATAATCAGAGGGAGGGGGTTTACATTCTCCAATCTGGGGGAGGTTTCTGCCTTCCCTAGCAGACACCTTGTCTTTCAAACCAGGACAGATTTTGATGCCCAAGCATGGGGCCTGAGGTCATGGAGAGCAAAAGGGTGGAAAAGGAATAGCAGTTCATAAGCAACCTAGTTTTTTTGTGTGTTGGATATAGAAACCTCATTTGATGGCACAATGTTGTCCAGCTTTCCCTGGTTTGGGCTCCATGTGGTCACAGCTATATATCTCCCATTTGCAACTCCTTATCTAAACATGGGTCCTGTAACTGAGGCCACTGTAGCTGCTGTCCAGTTGTTTTGTGGGTTAATAAGGTGAGGAATTAATGTTTATTTTAACTTCCTTTGGAAGGCGGGCACATAGATACATGGCAATCACAGCCTAAGTGTATGTTTTTGGGTTTACCTTAAGAATGCTATCTACTGTGAGGAAATGACAGCGGGGGAATTTCTCTCCCAACCCTTCAACCAGTTCTTTGTGCCTATCCCCCCAGTTTTTGAAGGGTTTAAGTTTTCTCTAGAGACACTAACCAAGTGTTGCTGATAGTCCTAGTCTATTTAGCATTCAGAGATAGGGTGAAGTCTACTTGGATAACCACACAGACACCTGCTCCAGAGCCTAGGCATGCATCCCCAGAGCCTAACCCTGCCCCACAGCCCACCTCAGAAAGGAACCACCCAGATTGAGTGGGGGTTCTGGTGAAGGAGATAAGTGAGATGGGCCAGGTGCTGAAGGAATACACTTCCCCAGCTGGTGAGAAACCCTCCCCCTGCCTTGAAGAGGGATAGTCTGATAGTCTCTCTTTTTTAATCAAGAGGTTCTTGGGAACAAACATGCATTACTTCCCAGGGAACTAATAGAGTTAGTGACCTTGGCTTTTGGACCATGTGAAACTGTTAGCTTTGTAAGGTGCCAACAAGGTTACTTTGGGACTTTGTTGTTTTAGAAAAGAACTATGTATTTTTTACCTGATAAGCATTCACCACATAAGTTAAGGATGGAGAAACATATATTTCTCAGAACTTGACTAATAAGTAAATTGAATGATCTATTAAAAACAAATGAAGAAAAGTGTGATCGGAGGAAGACAGGTGAATCTTTTTATGTTTTTTCCAGTTATGGCCTCTATTCTTCAGAAATATTGTAAAGCATAGCCTTTCTCTGCACTGTCAGTAACCCAAGACATTTCTGAATGATGCATGAACTCTGTCATTTGCCTGTCAAGGAGAGATGAACCTCCAATTTAAGCACAAGTCGTTTGACTTACGTGGTGGTGGACCATATACTGTTGGAACAGGCAGTTGGAATTTGAGCAGGGGGAATCATGCCCTTTTAGTACTTCTTCTAAAGGAACATCTTAGTTTAACTAAGACTTTCTGATACCTTGTGTGGTGAAAAAGAAAGGAGGAGAAAATGGTACCCTGTTACTGAAACACATTTTAGCATCTTTTGCAGAAAGAAGCTTAGTGACTTCTGAAATATTCTGCCACTGTAAGCATGAACCTCCATCACTGAGGCTGATAATGAATTTGACTGTTTCTTTACTATGGGCTAAATTCCAGGCTGTGTTGTTACTCTGTACTGCACTCCATTGCTTGTCCTTGTTGTTATGCTCTTTTATGCCAGAAAAAGAATGCAGTTTGACAGCTATCACTACAAGTGCCTGTGGACATCATATACAAGCCAAATGCTAGATGGTGATAAATATGTTATGATTAGACCTTGTTATCTAGATCATATGTACTGCAGTGAAACCTACACTTGTTTGCTCTCTTCTTGGGAGGAAGTAAGCTTGCATTTATTTAGAGATACATTGGAAACAAAACAAATAAAAAATAATTTAAAAATTGGTATTTTCAGTTTAATTTGTCCTGTTGCTGGAGTGAAAAGCATAACTTCTGAGTGCTGAATTTAATGATTTTTAGTGATGCATCTATAAAAAGTAAGGAGAAATGCTATGTTTGTGTTTACCAAAGTGATAAGAAAAAGCAGGATCCTTTGGCAACTGAAAATGTAAGAGCTACAGATGTACATAACAGAACATAAGAAGAATGCTGAAAAAGGGAATTCCATTTTAACCTGTAAAATACTTGGAAGAATTTGCTTGTTCACTTCTGTCAATGACTGCCTGCTAGCCTTTCTTTCTCTTTGCCATGGAGTGTATGAAAAACGAGGGCAAAGATATGTAGGTTACATTGGTTCCTTCTTTGTTCATGGTTATGTCCCAGAAGAGGGAAGAGTGAGGTGCTGTCTGCCATTTCTAAACATCTCCAGCTGATCTCTATGGGGATCTGTAGAGAAATTGGTATCATTGAGGGAGAAGCAATTCTTTTTGGGTGGAGTTCTTGAGCAGTAAGGTTGGCCCTCCTCCAGGCAGGTTTCTTCACAGCACAACTGCTGGGGGCATGGAAAATCCAGTTAGCTGAATCTTCAGTGTATCATGGTGTACTGGTGTACCAGCTTCACCCTTAGGCACAGCAATTGTTGCATGTTCTGAACCAGTCCAGGGGTTAACTTGTGCTGTAGCTAGCACGGTGTTCCTCTTTTCCAGACTGATGGGATTTATTAGGAAAATAGTAGGCTTGGCTGTGAATTCTTGTGTAAGGACAGTTGTCACACACAACTTCATTTATGTCATGAAGTGATGAAAGAGGCTGTGAGTTTGAAGGGTTTTAGGATCCTTTCCAACTCAGCATGTTCTGTGATTCTGCCATCAGTGACATTTTTACTAGCTTGTACCCCTCCTTCTTCTGTAATCCCTGATTTGAGGCAGCAATACTGGGTAAGTACTTTGACTGGCCTTAAAATGAGTAAGTAAATGTACTCACAATTTTACAACATATACTCATTTTCATCAAGGCTGTTTAAACATATCTTGAAAAGTAGGGTGTGTTTTTAGTCTAAGCAGTGGTAAATTCTGAATGAATTGTAGTACTGTTAAGATCTCTGAAATTCTCTAATAGGTATTCAAGAAGGTAACTTCAATTCCAGGTAATATCTGTGTTCTGAAATGTTGTGAGCTTTTAATACTTCTGTTTGTACTTGGGACTGCTCCATTTTGATTTGTAAATTGCGTATATAGTTTTTTGCATTGGTTTTAATTTTGAATAACTGTAACACAACTGTTGAAGAATCCATATTTGGAATGATTGCACTTTAGTGACTGAATTAAGATAAAGGCTTGTAGTTGGTAGGTCTGTACCCCATCTTTCCCACTTCCAGTCCTGTAAAAAATAAAAAAAAAGGAAAAAAATGCAGAAAAATAGAAAAAAGTAAAATCTGGTTGTGTCTTCAGGTTTTCTATGCTGTAGCCCTAGTCAGAGTGCTTGAGATATATTTTGTACTCATATTTCCAAGTGGATTTCCTAGGTGGATGTACAGGAGTCTAAAGCATAATGAGGTCTAAATTAAGGAGATAACAAGATACCCTCAGCACCCTATTGAATCCAGTCTGCTCTGAGAAGTGAGAATTTCCTTCAGATAACATGCAAAAATGGGATTTCTAGGAGAGTGTTTGGCCAGAAATATTGTAATTGATGCTAATTTCTTCCACATCTGCTGTCTTTTAATGTCTCCTAGAGGTGCTTGCAGTATTGGATTCTTCCACTCTTCTAGCCTTGTGTAAGCAGACAGGGTCAGGTAATGAACACAAAGACTACTTTAGGTCTAGTTACACAAAATCTCTCCTTGTGTACCTAAGTATGTTGACATTATCAGCAGACATATGTCCATTTTGTATTGCAGGAATGTGCAGGCTCAAAGAGGCAGAAAAGTGTGATAAGGAAACCTGGCATGAACAACCAGATTCCGCTGATGCATGAACACAAACACACCAGCTCACAGATACACAAATATTCTGAGGCTAAAATAAAATAGTTTCTTGGCAGTTCTTATTCACACTTAATTGGCTAATTGCCCAGCCTGACACTGGCACTGGCAGCATTACAGAGGTAATATTTTTTTAAAGGGTGAGCAGCTCCTCAGCAACGTCTCTGATATCCATCATATGGATAACTTTTTCTTTAACAGCAGACTTAGAAGTTTAGCCATGTTTTAGGATCAACATTTATTCTGTTCGGTGCTAGGAAAGTATGTACATTGAAATCTTCTTTTTGTGCTTGATGTAAGTGGAGAAGACAGAATATTTACATTAGGCCAAATGATTTTATATGCCTATTCCTGTTTGTGTAGGATCCATTAGATGAGAAAAGAGGTCTGGGGACTTTCCAACATGTGCATCCTGTATTGTGGAGATTTGTATAGAAGTGCAAGGTGTTTCCCTTTTTGTCATCAATGTTGGAAAGCAGTAGCATGACCAGCTGGTGATGGGTTAAGGGATCAACTTATAGAAATTTATTGTTCAGGGGGCTGAATAGCTCAGGGGATTAGTAACTTGATACAAATCCCATCACCTCCAGACTGTCTGTTCAGATGCAGCACATCTTCATACTGACCACAATTTTTTTTATAAGTTCTCCTTTAAAAGGTTTGGCTTCTTTGTATTCCAGTGAAAGTGACCATCAGGAATGACACTTAGGTTTGTTGTCACATTGGGAAAAAATCACAATTGAAAGGGCATGGAAAATGAACTTTAAATAACAGCGACTAAAATTAAAATTGGTGGAAAATAGAGGGATATTAAGAATTACAGACCAGTGAACTGTAAGTGCTGGGTAAATTGAAGTTATATTTTAGAATACAAGTCTAAAACACAGTCATAATGCCAAGGCAAACCAGTGTTAAAAGGAAAAATATTTCCAAATATTTATATGTGTACGTGGGCTACCTTCATGTAAGATGGAGCAAATATAGGTAGTCTGGATAGCTATGCATCCTTTAACAATTTCCTTTATAACAGGTCAGTAAATACCTAGCTAATTGTTGTTTTGGACCATTTTCATTATGAATTATTGACTGATAAAAAAGAAGCTTGAAACTTTGAAAATTATTAAGTGTGTCATATTACAAAGCATGCAATAGGCATACCACTGCTGACATGTGTCTGCTTTAAAAATAAAAAAAAAAAACAAAAACAAAACCTCTCAGCGATTGTTATTTAATTACTGGCACTTTTTAGGAGATTGTTCTGTTGAAACCTTTAATTGTTCCATGGAGGCAGCTTGTCCACTTAATAGTATCTACCCTGCACTGGTCAAGCTGCATTTTTGATGTTTTATTTTTCAGGGTATGAAATGAGTCCTACACATTATGCACTTGAGAAATACGTGATCTACTCAAAAGAAAGGAATTCCTTTTTCTTTTAAAAGCAATATTTTCTTCTGTTGTTGGATTCTCCCAAGGATGTGATCTGTCACTGTGCTTCACAAGAAGTTCTCTTGAATTTGTGCAGAAGACAAGTGCTGTCAGAAACTGTAGTGGTAGAAATTTGCAGTTTATGTTTGGGATTGCTCCTGTGTTTTAGGCCCTCATTATGCAAGGCTCTGTGTGTTCTTGCAGCCTCTTTAATACTTCAGGACTGTCTGGGTGGTGCTCAGCTTTTAGCAGAATAGAAGTCTTCATTGCATCATTATTTTCTTCTATCTCTTCAACTGCAATTTAGGTGAAACTTAAAAAGCACTCATAAAGAAAGGCATGTGTAAATTCTCTGAAATGCTGCAGATGTAACCTGTGCTCAGCAATACAGTTTCAAGTTTCATTTGTTGTAAGGGTCTTATGTGAAGCACAGTGTCTGTGCAGTGCTGTCCCTTGTCAAGAGGAGCTCAAATGCATTGTAACATTTTAGATATTTTCAACTCTTGCTAGGTCTGTGGTCTCAAAAATATTATTTCAAAAACTCCTCAATAAATTTTAAAGCATTTCAATAAAAAGAAAATAAAACTCCAGCAGTTTCTTTTTGGAGGATCGTGGGAGCTGGCAACTGCTGGAAATCATTCTGTCTGTAGAAAAAAAGACAGTTGCTTTTTATTTTTAGGTGGAATTTTTAAGTGAAACTAAATGAAGTTTAATGGCTTATAACATTGCATGAATTTGTCAAAACTGATCAGCTGGATTGCTACACAATGAATACTGAAAATGTTCTGGTTTTTAGGCTTATAATAGCCTACAGCCATTCAAAAGTCAAAATGTTATTTGATGATTTCAGAATGTTAATGAAATTACTATTAATAGCACATATATTAATCTTAATGATATATGTAAATATGGGCAAATGTAAAGCTCTGTTGACACCAAAGTAATTATTCTGCTGCTGAAAGTAAACCTGGGGTTAAATTTCAGTGATCAAGCATAAAACAGTTTGCTCTAAATGTGTCAATAAAAGAATTTCTGATGAAGTTTAGAATTGTATACAGGCTCGGGAAATTCAGAATGTTTGTTAGTACAAAAAAAATTGAAAAGGAAAGGATGATTCTATTTTCTTTTAAATTAGCAGAAGATAGTAACAGACTGTTTGGATTTAGAAAAAAAAAAGATATAAAAGGCTTTGCTTGTTGTTATCTTGATTTCAGAAAATACCATATCTAATAGATGTTTAAGTGTGGGTTTTTTTTATGTGAGAGGGAAGTAACATATATCATTTTCCACTGTGAATTCATTTGCCTGATGATTTGATTTGACTGGCTTAATTTTTGTTTCTGTGCTTTTTGCTCTTTTAGGTTAAAATAGTCCTTCTTGCAATATACATGTAATTATTTTTTTCCTATTTGGTGGTGTTAATCAAGCTGTAATATGTTTTTCATGCTTGCTTTCTTTTATTTAGGAAAGCAATGGGGTTATGTTCCAGGAATGTAGAGATTTCTTGTCTGTAGTTACATGCAGTAAACAGCACGATACATTTTTAATTGTAATATCTATCTTTGGAAAGCTAAATGTTGGTAGCAGGATATGATCTCTCCATATTGCAGTGTGAAAAGAAAGGGAGTGAACTTGGTTGTAGAGGAGAATTTCATGGCATTTTACCTGTTGAGGGCCCTGTAGAGCCAGAAGTATAGTGACTTGCCTAAGTGACAGGCAGTAGCAGCCATGGTGTCACTGCGTATTATCACCTCATGCTAGCTGGAAGCACTCCCTGAAGCCGATCTAGGTTGTATAGTCCTAGATGAGGTCTTCATGGGTGCTGACCATAAAAAGTTCATCAAAGTAATGAGGCGAGGCGAGAGCTTGGCGCTCATGGGCAGAGCTCAGCACCAAGGAGTGTGAACCGGCTCCAGCTGTGACAATAAAACAGCAGGTGGCTGCTGTCATTAGGGGTGGCAGATGAGGCAGGGGACTAACGTTCAGCCCACAAAACTCTCATTTGTTAGCCATCGCCACTGTACCATGCAAAATAGCTTCCATCTCAGTCAATTTTGCTTTGCAAAATATTACGCAGTCGCCATAAGAAAATTAGAGCCTTGGGTTTACAGGTTCCTTGGATCTTATAATCAGAAAACTCAGTGCTCTCAGGTTATGTGGAAAATTGGACTTTTTTCTCCCTTGAATGGTTTGAAGATCTTTACAGTAATTTTATAATAGGTTGTTTCCACCCCAGCATGTGTTTATCAGTTAATATTTTGGACTATTTTGTTTGTTACTCCTTTATAAAATCAATTCCATCCATCCATTCAGCTATGTGTTGCACATAACATTGTCTATCTACTATTCAGCATTATAAAAGTTGCACACTGATCAGACTATGTCTGTCCAGGTGCAGACATTTCATGTACTAAATAATGGGGCTTTTTTGAGAGGAGTTCTCCTAATCTGAGAAATTGTAAAGAAACAGAACAGCCCTTTAATTGGTTGGGGTTTTTTTGTTTGCTTATTTCTGTTGATATAAAATGTGAAAGCATTTAGTATGTATTTAATCTTTGCAGAATGTTTTTAAACTACCTAAAATTTGAGTCCTTTCTCAGCTGCAAACTGTCCTGGTGCAGCTTATCCCTGCAGCAAGGCCCGTGGGTATCAGGAGTTAAAAAGTGGGGAGTGTGTTGGCTCCAGTGTGGGAGCCCTTTTACTTGAATCCCATTGCAAAGCTAGACAGAGGATTGCTTGTCAGTGGTTACACGCCCTGTTCCGTACCTGTAAGTGACTTCAGGAAATATGGAGAACTCAGGTGGCCATTTGGACATGTGTGGTCAGTTGTGAACATGTTAAGTTCTAGTGCTCTAACAGGAACCCAGTCATGAAAATCAAAATGTGACACAGTACTGAATAAAATGGAGTACCACAGCGTGTGTTGGTACCTGTGTGACCTGTGCTGTCCAGTTTCCCTCCTGCTGAAATTGGCCCTGTGGAATCCCATAATTTCGTGCTGGCACTTGACATGAGGCTTTGTGAGGCTGTGGTTGCAATGACAGCATGGATTAGGAAGGAAAACTCTTTTAATTGAAACTTCATTTCAGGAAGATACTGAAAAAGTAATATTTTTTTTAGACATGGGTTATGTTTCTTTATAGGACCAGGCTGTCACTTTGTATATAAAACTGAAGTTCTGCAAGTTTTCCTGTTAGCAATATACATTCTTTTTATTGCATCTTTTTGTTTGTAGTAGTTTGTAAATAATTCTTCTTTTTTTTTAGATTGCATTCCATAAGGTTTTGTTTGAGACTACACTGATTTCTCCTTCAGTTCTTTGTTCATAGGTACCCTCAGCATGTGTATATGGGTTTATCCAGGCCCTTGAGATCAAAGATGTTTTTTTTTCTCAGTTCTATTGGGCAGCTATGTAGTTCCTTTATCTCTCATGTTTGATTTGTGGCCAGAAATGGTGAGAGTTAATCTCAGATGCTGGCTGGAATTGGAGTAATTTTTGCCAGAGAACATCTTCTGCTGTGTCACAGATATCATCTTTATGACTGCACTGATTTGTCTGATCTATATTCCTGTGTTTTCTCCAGACTGATGACAGTCTTCATACCAAGTGCATGCAACATCCTTACTGGACTGCAAGAATGTGGGCTGATTTTGTTTGCGTGTGTGTGTGTGTGTGTGTGTGTGTGTGTGTGTGTGTGTGTGTGTGTGTGTGTCTGTCTTTGTGTGTGTGTGATTGTAAAACATCCATCTAAATTCAGTGGGGTATTTTTTCTTGTCTTTATTGCTTCAATAACAGTTATATCTCAGGTGAATACTCTTAATCCCTTCAGTCCTGGCTTTGGATTTCTAAAGTGACTCCTCATCAGAGGAAAACCTGAGTAACACCAGACTGTGCTCGGCAGCTTGAGTGATTCCCGTGCTAAGTACGTGACTGAAGTGATGAGAGGTGTTAGCATTTGCTTACAGGATAAGTGGACTAACACCACTGTTGCACCTGGAATTCGTACTTGGATAGACTTCTGTGCTGCTCTTCAAATCATCTGCATCTTCTATGATCAGTGCCATAATTTGAGAGAGTTTTGTAGGTCTGTAATACTTGGATAGTGCATAACAGTTTGTCTGGTCTGCATATCATGATTTGCTCTGAGAGGCTCTGTTACTTCTTCAGTCAGCCTCCTTCTTCAGTGGTAGGAGGAAGTTGTTGCAACACTCCACTTTTTGGGAAGAGCTGGGTATGGCTGTAATGGGAATATCTAGAGAGACTGAGATACCAGTTGAAATTGAAAGCTCTGAGCTTTTACTTATGCTCAAGTAATAGCAAAGATGTCTTCCAACAAAGAAAAATCAAACATTCATCAGATGTGCTTGTCAAGTGTTAGGCTGGCCTGATGACACAGTGTTAGGTGGTTCCTAGTCCCTGAGGTAGCAATGGCCAGGTCCAAGAGCCTTTGGACAAGGAGATCTGGAACCATCCTTGTGCTTTAAATGTATTTATGGGGATACAAATATTAGATGTATTTTTTTGTGGACTGAAACTGATCTGCTCCACATGATAGCCTTTTTGTTTCTTTGGCTGGAGCCAGTCAGTTCTGATTTGACCAGCCTGTTGTTTAAGGTTTGTGCATGTGGATGGTACTACTGGTTACAGATTAGGTCTTGCTGTCAGAGATTTACTATTTTTATGCAGCTACTTTGGCAAAAAGATATTCTGAAGTATTTTGCTTCCTACCTGAAGTCAAACAGTCTTGTGGAATGCCTGGATGTAAGGCAAAAAGGATGTGTTTTACAGCTGAGTTTAAGTCTCGGGAATAAACAAATCAACCAGCACTTGCTTTTCTATGTCAAACAAAGACCTAGGGCAACATTCTCACTACTCTCACAGATCAAGCAGACTGCAGAGTCTTTGCTCCAGCCACCATCTATCACCAGCAGCATTTCAAATTGTGGGGAAATTGTCAATAAAAATTGTGTATGTCTTCTGATTGTGTATGACTTCTGAGCAGTTCAGTCATAAGACAGTGACCAATTTATTCATCTCATTCCTTTCTTGGTACCTCTCAACTTTGCAAAAGACCACAGGCACTGTAGCTGCAGAATATGTGGCACTGCTACTGCAGTCCCTATGTGTTTTCTACTCAACAAATCAACTATGTTTAGATTTGATTTCCTTTAAAGAAAGGCAACAGTAGATTCTTTTGATGAGGAGAATTTAATTCTCAAGATAGCTCTTCCTGTAGAAGCTCTGCATAAACCTGGTAGTTCAGACTGCAGTGTGATTTCTGAGCCGTCAAGAAGAAGCTACATCAAAAGTGACTTTTCATTTAGGAATAGCAAAATATTAAATATATTTGTTTGGCTCTATCAATTCTACTTTTAAGTAGAAAGTCATTGGAACATCCTTATTTTGAGATAGTCTTTTAAGTCTGTTTCTTGCACTTTCAAAAGGTGCAGACTTTGCTCCTTGGGATCACTAGAAAGCTCTTTACAAACTGCCAGCGGAAAGTCCAGTATTTCAAAACTCCTCTCAGGGCACCTAGAGATGTGGTTCACCTGACTCACCCAAAAGATTGAATCTGCTTTGAAGAATTTCTGTCTTCAAATATTAGCCTGTTCATCCTGCTGTTGCTTTCCAGATGCTAAATTATGTTATGTGTAACTGATGCCTACAGCATCAAATTCCTTATCTGAAGTCCTGAGCATGCTAGGAAATGGACTGGATCATGAGTAGGAAGACAAGCCAGTGTCTGAAGAAAGTGGAAAGAATGGAAAAGGGAGGGATCAGAATTATGAGAATGTTGGATATACAAATGATGTAAAAAAGAAGACATAAGCTGTGTCTTGGTAGCAAGATGGGTAAAACACTATTCTGGCTCACAGTGTTTACAGATGTGAGAGTTCATTTATGTTTAAAGCATTTCTGCAGCCTCATTTAGCATGGCAAATGTGTGTTCTGGTGATGTCCTGGTTTTGGATGTTTGTATTAATATCTCTTAAATGCTCTTAGATGCACTCCCAACACCAAACCTAGGGCTGTGTTTCAGACATTAGGAAAAGAGATCCTGCATTGTGGTAGACTTGAGAGGTTGATAGCAGTGCTATAGAAAGCATATTGTGATTCTGTCTTTTTCTTCCTTTTTTTTAGTACTTTGTGCAGCTGTTAGATTACCAAACACCTGTTGGAGGTGACAGTTACAGATGCTCAATAACCAATGAAAATTAATAGAACATGTGATTCTTGTAGCTTAGAAGTGATTTGGTAAGATGTGTTTAGAAATCTAATTACGTACTGCTGCTGTCTACCATTATCACTTAACATTCATTAGCTTCTCTGAATATTGAAACAAACATTACTTGTTGTGGTACTAATTTTCTCATATATTTGTAAGGTGATTTTCTGACAGAGGGAACACCTTACTTCAAAGTTTTTGCCAGTGTTTCACTATTTTAAGTTTGCTCTTCAAGCATATAAAAGCAGAGTGCCATTTGTTTACTTACAGTTAACATTTGTTATTGTGTCTTCAAATATAAAAGTTCGCAGTTGCACTCTTAAGTTTCTGTTCACTTTTATGCTAATGATAATTATCACTGGCTGGATGTGGCTTATTCCTGCAGCTGTCACTGAAGGGTATTTTCATATTTAAAATAAAAAAAAAAATCTAAAAAGTTCTGAATGGACCCTGAGCTAACTTACAGGAAACCTTTTTGATTTCAGTTACAAAATAAGTGACTTCAGGTGAGGCACACAGCTAAGTTAGCTCTCTCATGGGGAGGAAATTATATAAATACTGCCAGTGAATTACTTTTTTTTTTTTTTTGCCACAGTCCTTGCAATAACAGACTGAATTTCTGTCCTGGATGGTTTATATTATAATATACATCTCTTAAAACTAGGATGGTGAGAAGACTCAACAACTTTGGATGGCAAGATAGGCTTAAGTGGAACAGTCTAGGATGTTTTCTGTGTGATTTAGTTTACTCTTTCTTTGTACCCAGGTCTCTTCTGCCAGGATATGTAAGAGGAGATAATTGTGCCAGTTGCTACTACTTTATGGCCGTGCGGCTAATAATTCTTTGCCATCTTGAGAATAGCAGATTGGTGGCAGAGAGCAACAAGAATATGTTGAGGGATGTCTCTCTCTTCTGCTTGATAGATGCAGGAATATGCAGGAACAACACAGTCGATTGATTGATTGATAGCATGCAACTCATCCATAATGATCTGTCTGATATAGCAGTAAATTATTCTTGAGATTGATGCAGGTCATTGAACAGCACATTGACAATCCTGTTGTATGTCATCCTATTCAAAGCACAGCAGGAGCAGTAGCTGCTGTGATACTCAAGCCTACCTTGGGTGCTAGCTGTATGCAGGTGTACAAGATAATACAAGTTGTTGTCTTTATTTTTTGGGCAGCTTGGCTTCACTGCTAGTTACAAAGAACAGTAAAAAGATGAGGTATTTTTAGAAGAAAAAGTTGTAGTTATTGCATTGATGATTTCATGGTACCATAAAAACTATTTGAAAATGTTGGATTTTAAACTTCAGTAGCAAAGCTTCTCCATGGAAAAGAAGCTAACAAATAATTAAGAAACATACCTGGTTGTTGCATGGAAAATTGTAAGAAAACCTCCCTAAACCCAAAAAACACCCTAAAAATCGCCTAAAATTGAAGCAGAAAGGTTGATAGTTCTCAGAATGTCAGAAGTTATGTTGGTCTTTAGGTTCCATGAATTGCCATGGTATCTTCCTATGGTAATCTGGATTCTTTTTTGTTGTTGATGGCAAAGTTGTCCTCATTTACCTCTTTTGGTTTCTCTTTTCAAGAGGAAAAGTTTGAAGTTTCTGATGGATGGATATGTTTTGCTTCCCAGTTTAATTGTCAGTGTTGGTGAGGGTGGAGCATAGAGCAGCCGTATCCTTCTTTGACACGTGGGGTCAGCAGGGAGTAGAAGGCAGCGTGTCACAGCACTCCCAGCATCGCAGACGGCGTGATCACGCATGACTTGTTAACCTTTGAAATATTATTGATTTTTTTTAACTTGCAAAGAATAGCCATCTCCTTTATTTGGAAGTAATAAGACCTGCTTCATTTGGCTAGTAAATGAGTCTGGAGAAAACCCCACCTTTCCTATGCAGGTTTCTAGGACTTGATGTCCTGTCATAGAGGACATGAAGTTTTTCAGATATTTGGATGTTTTCTACATTAGACTTCTCCCTGCCAGATATTTACTTGAACCTGACATCTTGTCACAAAGGGCATGAAGCCTTTCAGACTACTGGATATCTTCCACACCAGACTCTGCCCTGCCAGATACTTTCTTTTAAATTGAGTCCCTTGCGCGCAGTCATGCAAGAGATTTATCAGACCCCAGTCTGGAGTCTTCAGAATGGGAAAACATCCACAAATTCTCAGGAATTTAGACTTTTGATGCATAGAAAGAAAAGCTTACTCACTCATAGAAAACCATTACTTTATGGACAGTTCTGCTTATGCCTCTGTGCACTTGTTTCTGAAGTTAACCTGCTGGATACAAAATCCTGGTGGAGACATGAGATTTGGGTAGCAACTTTTTATATAATTTGGAGAATTTAAAAACTTGAAGTTTTTTAGTTCATGTACACTGTTTAAATACTATTTGACTAAGTGTTGATTTGAATATGTGAAGTTCTAATTTTAGGGGTAGAACATACACAACTCAAGTGCTTGCAAAAATCTGTAATTACATATACAAACTTGATTGAATGTTCTGAAATAAACGAGTGTCCTGGTATTTCTTGAGAAAATGCACTGTTTCGTTCTCTTACTGGTTGCTACTCCTGTTGGCATGGTTCCATATGAAGCACACATTCAGCTACAAACAATTAGGGTTTCCAGTGTTATTCGAGACACAGTAAGAACAAGAATGCTTCATCAAGGTGGTAAGAACCATAGATTCCCCATTATTTACTTTCCTGACTGTCCCAGTCCCCCTTCTTGGCATTATCTGTGAAGCTTGCCTTAATTTTCTGGTTTCTTGCCTCAGCTGAAGACACAAGGACAGAAATTCAAGCAGATGATGGAAAACAAAACCTGATGTGAACAGGATAATTTATTATTTCATTGTTTTGTGTGATGATATATTAAAGTTTGAAATCCTTTTTATTATTATTATTCCTTGATGCTGTCAGATCTCCCAGGTGATTAATCAAAAAAATGGTAAAACATTCTATCCTTTCTATGTGCCTGAAACCTGTGCTAAAAGAAAGCACTAAATTCTTGGATTTGTTTATGGGTTTGATTTTGTTTTTTTTAAAGGGTCTCAAGCAGCTTTTTAAACATCCTATGTACTTGGGTTATGCACTAGTTTACCTGTATTCCCAGAGTTAAATTTGTGTATAAAGAGGTTTTGGACACTTTAAAGGAGATGTAAAGGATATTGAGAATATGAATAAAGGCTAGATATTCATTGTTATTCTCCTGGACTTTTCTGCTGTCACTGAACATTGTTGTCTGTAAGATAAATCCTCCAAGAGCAGTTGCAGGGAGCAATGTATCCACCGAGAAGCGATTTAAAATTGCTCTTCATCTGCTCGATACCTTGTTTGTAGAGTCCCACAAAAATAAATTCCTGTGCTGGTCCTCCAAAACAGTTATGTGCAGTTAGAAAATCACCACGGCTTCGAGTGACTTTCTGGTAAAGGTAAGGTGTAGCTCCTTCCTTGGAACTAGGCCAAAGCTCAGTATTTGGTAAGCACACAGGAAGTAACAGGTTTCATGGCTTTGTGGCCCAGAATGTTTGTTTTGGTTTGTGTGTGTGTGTTGTGTGTTTGGTTCTAGTGGGTTTTTTTAAGGCTTTTCACTAACCCAGTGATGTACTTATTGAAAAGGAGAGAGGTATTATGGATTCAAAACATTATAAAACTTAGAGTCTTTTGCCCTCTCAAAGCAAGGTACTTCCCAGAGAATAGTTCTCTCCCCACAGAGAAAATAGAAAACAGACAATAAATGACAGATTATTCCTATTCCTTGGATACTGTGATGATAAACATTGTACATGCTGAAAAATTTCTATTACACTAGAATAAAAAGTGGAAGTAAAGATTGTCCAATATGTTTCTATATTCCCAGAATTAGGAGTCCCTTTGTTTCTATTGTAATTTAAAATGTGCTTTTATAACTGAAGGCAGGTCTATAGAGACTCCTAAATCAGTTACAGACATTCTGAGAGAGAGTCCAAATACTATTTGAAGATTGCCATGGAATATGAATGGTCACGTTCCTGCAAACCACAGCTCTTCTAAAAGGAAACCAGAATATTCAGTGTACTTATTTTGGGAAAGATATGCATGTATTTATGATTTAAAGTAATTTTTATTTATAATTTGTGTGCTAAAAGTTGTCTATAGGGAATGAAGATGCTGTTCTAAAGCTCTGTCGTTTTTCAACTTGTCTTTAATTCATCCTGTAGTTTCAACATAGACTGTGTGAGTATGTTGCTGGTTTTGAAGCTAGAGTAGTTGAAAATCACTAAAAAAGTTAACCCAACATAATGCTACTGCCAGCAAAAGAAATCCTGCCTACTCGCCTTGTTCCACTTTAAGAGGAGGCTTCTAGTAGTCTTCCTACCAAATGAAGGGAACTCCCAGTGCCCATGACTTAGATGTATAGGCTAGGCATTTCTACCTGTCGGGAACTGACCTGCAGGAGAGCAGCTGAGCTGTGACTTCTTGTCTTCGTGTGGGTTAAGGATGAATTTGTCCAGATTAGAGTTTTTAAACTGGTTCTAGGCCTCTAGTATGGCCGGGTTTGCATGTCTTTGAAACAGTAGAGTATTGAAATTACAGGTTTTTCTACTCTCTTCTGATGTGCTTCTGAAACTAGTTAGTTTTTAGCTTTTGGATGTTTATACTTCCACTAGAATTAAAAACAGGAAATGAGAAATTCGGTGAAGCCTGAATTGGTGCTTACCAATTGCTGATGGGAAGATTCCTTTTGGTCTGAAGATATATCAGCGCAATATATCTTAAAAGCATTCACTCAATGAGTCCTTATAGGTGCCAGTCAAACTGATGTTAAGAGTAATTTAAAAGGCCAAGGCTAAGTCATGTCTATTCTAGCAGCAGCTTGGGCATAACTGATTTACCTCAGCAGAGGTAAATAGCATAGACAAACCCATTATATTTTGACTACTAAGCCATTAATTACCTTCAAACCTAGAGTTACTGCATGTGTGGAAAACATTTTTGAATTTCTTTTGTAAAGCCAGCAAACACTGCTACCACCTCTCTGAAAATCACCTGCAGGATTTAGTAAACAAAACCAAATAGTTTCCACTTGTCTCTCTTTGTGGGTTGGTTGGTTGAAGTTTTTTTTGTCTGTTTGTTTTGTTTTGTTTGTGTGTTTGTTTGAATGGGTGGTCCTCAAACTCAGTATGCAAACTAGGTTGTTTAGACTTTGCCACTTGTTTTAATAATGCCTGGCTCTGTTGGTAATATTTTTTATCTTTTTCTAAATATCTTATTAAAATAGCAACTCTACTTTTATTTTTAAAGTCTGATTCTCTAAGGTAGGGAGCTGACCCTGAGCTATGCAGACTGCTCCAGACTTGCACTGGAGCATTATTCACACCTCAAGTCTGATTCCTTCAAGCCTTACATTAAAAGCTTAAAATATTAGCAGGTGCTGAGACACTGAGTCAGGGTTCGTTTTATTTGTGCTGTTTAACAGCTGCAAAATGGTTGCTAGAACGTAGATGCAACAGGGAGGAGGCAGGAATGTGAGGTTGATTGCTTCATGTTATTACCAAGGCCTTTGTCTTTGATTTTGCAGAAAGGTATGTCTGTCTGTACCCCCTGCAGTTGTATGGTATATGAAATGGTCAGCCTTTGTTTGTTTAGAAGCTTTAACTAAACAGACTCAGAAACCAAAAAGTGCTTCCCTGCAAATATTGTGTAGCTGGTTGTGTTTCCTGGTATGCAAATAGCAAAATATCCCTTTACAACTTTGATTGCACATTGCCCTTTCACAGTAATTTCTTTGAGTTTGTTTTTCTTTGAGGAAAGGGGGGAAATGGAGGTTTGTAAGAGGCAATACAGGTATTACTAAACGAAAATATGTTTCATACCTTCCATAGCTGTGTGGAAATGCTATTTCTGTTGAAAAGCAAGGGCAGTACATTTTGTATGCCTTATGCTTTTATTAGAACACATTTTTTTGTTACAATATTTTCCCTATATACAGTAGTTTTGGTGACACTTGCATAGTAATGATGGTAATGGTGTAATAGATTATTCAGAGTTGCAATAGTTATGATGCCATACTAATAAGTTGGGTAGGGAAAAGTATTTAGGATACTTTTTAAATGCATTTTTGTAAAAAATAAGGAAATTTATATCATTTAAATAAGACAGTATTATATTCTTACACCTTAAGGGGGATGCATAAGAGAGATTCTCTGTAATAATGTGCAAGTGCCCAAAGAAGATCAGACACGGAAAAGCTAAATTAACATAATTGTAAAGGAAAAGTACTGTGTCTTTGCATTTGTGGCTCTTATACCCCGTAGTGCTGGTGTTTTACAGTCCTTCCATTGTCCATTACTGCAAACACGTCCAGATGAATTCAGCATTTAATGTTAAAAATCTTATAACATGCCAGTTTGATTTGTAGCCCTTCATATCATGGAATGCTAATTAAAATCATATTTTTGCATATGTCATGCCTTTCATGTACATATGCAAATAGAGTCTATTGCCTTTCAGCTATTAGTAATTAACTTTATGAAGGACAGCTGTAATACATAATTAACAAAAATGTTTGCAAGCCCTTTTCACACTGAAAGTTGCAGCAGTAAAATTTTTGCTTATCGAGAGAACCATTTTAGTTTAAAGCTTCAGTCTGGTATCTAAATTGTTTGAAGCAGTCACATGATTAAATTGATGTTATGGTCTTATCAGCAGAAGAATAGTACTTGATAGGTAGGCTTCTATCTGTTACACTACGTATGTCACCAAAATTAAAATAAATTATCTTTGTTTGGTTTGGTAGACACATGATGCCAGGTAGTATGTATTTTGTTGCTGCTGTTGGTGCTTTGAAGAATGTCTTGCCAGTTTGAACAATATTCCTGCTCATAGTGTATTCATGAACATGTGCTTCACGTTTTTCATCCTTTTTTTTCACAAGGCTATAAAATAACTAAGGCTATTAATTTGTTTCTATGTGTATCTGTTTAAATAATTAATACAATGAAGTTTGACCAGGCATAAGCAGTGATTAAAGCATCTTATCTTGCTGTTTTTTCATGTTTCTCATTAAAAACAATGGAACTACCTGTATGAAGAAAGGTTGCAGGACAGGCCCATTAGGCTTAAATAAATTCAAAGGTGTAACTAAAAGGGTATTACTTTATTACATCAGACAATGTTCTTTAGGAAAAATAGACTGTATTATCAGTATAATGTGTGAGATGTTGTAATTTACAAAGGGAAGCAGAAACAGGTTTTCTATTCTTTGACCAATGAGGTATGGTTGGGACTTGTAAGAGGAAAAGCCAGGGCACTGCAAAATGCGGGAAGCCTGTTGTTACAGAATGGACTCCCCAATCTAAGTCACATCCTAGCAGAGAAGGGATTTTTTAAGGTCTGCCTTTAATGAAATATGTTCAACTGCATGCTGAAAACTGGAAAAAAAAAAGTTTAATAAAATGGTCTCTCTCATTTGCTCTTTTGTTTGGCAGGGTGGCATTTGTGATGAAGAAGCATTTGAATACTCATTTACTAGGCAAACACGGAGTTGGCACCCCCAAAGAAAGGTAAACAGCCTTAAAATTCTTTTTCAATGTATCTTATGCAGTATGTGAAGATCTTTTCTAGAATATTTAGCTTACCCACAATGAAGCCATCTGGATTACCTCAACTCCAAGAGAGATCTAACATGTTTAAGTGCTCTGATGTCATGGTGCTTATGACATATCTGTAGAAAGAAATTCCATGTAAAAGATGTAGGATTTGCACCTTTTGGGGCTTTTTTTTTTTGACAGGTGATACTATTTTCTCAAAACTTTCATAGCTGTAAATGTCCCTCTCAGTACAAAATCAAATGTTTGGGGGTTTTTTGGGTTCTTTTCCTTCTTTGTTATTTTCTTGTTGGCCTTGATGCTCATAGGTTTATAAAATTACTTTCCAGGAGGTCAAAGCTGCAGAGGAATCAAAAAGAGTTTCCTCAAGTGTTCTTGGGCAGGAAGGGAGATTTGGCATTTTCACTATTTTTAAAATGAATTAATTTATTTTTTCAATCTCTACACAGCTACTTATTCTCCAGCTTTGTTAGCAAGCAGGTTATTTTTTTATGTGGTTTAAAATATAACTGTGTTTTACAAACTGAATGGCACTGTGTTTGCAGATAAACAGATTTTGCTTCAGATTTATTTGGCACATTGTGGCTTAGCTATTGCTATTTCATTGAATCTTTGGGCCAACTAGAAAATTGATGTGTTTTGGATGGCCAAAAGATCGCATATTCTCTTTCAGCCTGGGTAGATGGAGGTGTTCATTGCTGGATACTTGATACTGTTTCAAGTATTACTGCCTTGTAACTCATTCTTTGGGGATAGGCTTTCATAAATAAAGAGTATTTTCTGGTTTTGATATGAAAAAAGAGGAAAATAAATGATAGGAGCTGTAGGACAGCACAGCAAAGCTCTTTCTGAGCCATGTTCTTGTTAAAGATGAGGGAAATTGTGGGTGATTATACCCATTCCTCACAAGTTTGTCACAGTTAAATCACAGAAGGACCTAAGAGTAGGGTTTTAAATTAACACCTCATATATGTCTTAGTTTGACGAAGCACTGATTTAGGTGGTGCTTTTTTTTTTAAGGTTTCCTCTATGAAGGGCTTAACCAGAGTTTCCCTAACGTGAATATTTGAGATCCTCTATTTAATCTGAAATACACAGTGATGCATTGAAAAAACAATTACAGTTTCATCAAAGCAGATATCATAATAAGGTTTATGTTGGTTATCTCTTGTCATAGCACAACAATTACAAAAAGTGTTTGCTTTGCTGGCTTATTTTATATCTGGAAGCATTCAATACCTATATATTCTTTTACAAGGGGGCACTTACTGTGCAGTCATCATAAATACAATGTAGAGATAACTTGCATTACCCTAGTGACTATGTGCACAATAGAGGATGCATACAATAGATCTCCAAATATAGTATCTTAGTCTGAGAGGCATATTTTTAGTGATGATTGTCTTGAATTCTTAAACAAGCAGGATGCTATAAACTAAATCAGTTGTTGCTTGCTTTTCTTTGAGTGTTTTTTTTTCTGAAAGCCTCCCAGCTGTGGCCGTTTTCCCTGTTTCTTCCCATATTCCTTCAAGGCTTTCTGGCTGGCTGGCCAGCATGGCACAGGGGGGAGGAGGAGGAGGACGAGGAGGACGAGGAGGAGGAGGAGAAGGAAGAGGAGGGTGGCAGGTTTACAGGCTCTGGTTGTCCAAGGGGCAGGGCTGCTGAGGCCTGCAGCCTACTGGCCCAGCTGGGGAGGCTTTGTTTCCAGAATAGGCAGGTGGAATTGGAGTGACTTCATGCCCTCTTCTTTTGCAATTTCTTCATCCATCTTTTGAGTATTTCTTTTCCACAATACTTTTTCAGGTGGCACTTCAGCTTAATGTAGAGCAGCATCAAACAGTAGTGGCAGAGCTACAACAACAATATAAATTTCTAGTAGCAGTCCCTTGCTGGGGATGGGGGATGTTTAAGTCACGTGAACTACTGCAGTAAATACCAAACCACTGTTGCTTTCCTTTCCACCTTTCCTCTCCTATTATGAGAAAGTTTGATGCCTTTTAATGGCTTTAGGAACCAAATAAATCCTTCTTCTGCATGTTAAACCATCACTTTGGGCAGAAACATATTATAAATTAAGTTAGGTAGTTTTCTTACCTATGTAAAACATTAATGCCTTGATTATAATTTTGCAAGCTTGCTATTTTTTAATTTCTCTAGGACAATATAATCAGTTTATTCTTTATGTTTTGAATTTGATTCTGCCTTCTGATACATTGCATATTATAGCAAATACTAATAGAAGCTAGCTAAATAGGCTGTGACAATTAAATTAATAATGCATTTTATTTGCAAGTGTTTAGTCTTCATGGTTTGACTGATATATGCAAAGATGGTAATTTATTAAAAGTAAATTCATGTAATTGTACTACAGAATTTGATGGACCAAAAAAAGTTGTCAGCATGACTATCATCAAAAACAGAAAATTGAAGAGAAGTTCAAAAGGGTGCTTGAAAAAAACAGTTAAAACCCGTACACCCCAAGAAATTGAAGCTCTTTTAACAAACTTCTTAGAATGGAATTGCTGGTGGTAAGCATTGAGATAGTTCTGAAAGGAAGAGGAAAAAATACATTTACAATTTAGCAAGCAGTACTTAACTTCTGCACCTTGTTCTCTCTAGCTTTCCATCACTATTGGGGTTTTTTATGCACAGAAGGGAGGAGTTAGGGAGGCTGTGGAAGTGTTTGCATGGGTGGATGCAGAAAACTAGTATAATTCATAATGAAATTGCTACTAAAACATCTTTTGTTTTGGTTATTTTCTTATTTTAAAAGACAAAATTGATTTAAGGGGAAAATACTGTGCAGCTGAAAATCATGTAAGTTTTTAAAAAAATAAACTTGTAGTAAAATGTCTGCACATTTCAGACACAAAACCCCCTACTGCCTAGTCCATTATGTTCATTACCATTTAGTAGCAAACTCAAAAATGGAATGTTTTAACAGAAAGAATTCCTCTAAGGTATATTTTCCTGTTATTGGGACTGTGATACTGATTTATTGTCAACTTGAATGTGTCTCAAAACTGGCATGTTATCTGCTAAGTCCAAGGCCAGTACATATTTGGTACTTCAGTGTCAGTAATCTTCATGGGACCTATAACTATATCTTATTGGCAGGATAAATCTTTGACTACACCTTTATTGTGTCTAGGAGACATTGTGGTTGAGGACAAGGTGAATGCATCAGTAATGTTAATAGTGCCAAGTTCTAATTTCTGTTACATCATTACTTCACTTAGGTGTAAATTGTGTCAGAACACAGAACAAACAGATGTTTCACGATTAAGATATTCACATACACACACATAAAAATATGAGGAAGAAAATAAAAATAAATTCATGAAGTCATTCACCAGTGAAGTTGAATTCTGCCACTGTTAAGTGCAGCTCTGGATTTAGAAATTTTTATATGAAAAATACACATAAATATTCTTTAAAGATTTTTTTAGAGATACCATTAGTACTGTAAAATATACATTTTATAGTTTATGATACTTTCTTAACTAGAGTTCTGTCTGATACAACTGTTAAAAAATTCTTTTACATGAGAAAAAGCCATAGAAAACCCTTTATAGTTGTTTAATTACCTCATCTTTCTTATGAATTTTAAATTATGAGTTGCCTCTGAAATAAGTTCACATATGAGTAGTCCCACTGTATAAAATAGAATCATTCATATACACAAAGTTACTGGTAGCACAAACAGTCACTGAATTGGAATATCTGTTATAAACCAATTCCTGTAAAGGTCATTAAAAATATATTTGTTTTTGCAAGTTTCTGATATTTTTCATGTGCTTTATGAATGGGATCAGTGTTAACAGTGCTAGTAACATCAGATTACTAAGATCATATGATTTTCAAATTATCTTGATTGATTTAAAAAGCTGTACAGTGATTTCAACTTGAGAGCAAGACCTAAAGGTAAATACCTACTACTGTGTAATAGCAACCTAAATATGCTTGAGATGCTTTGTCAAATAATGTTGCAATATAACATACTTCTGAAATTTTTTGTATTTTTTGCACTTTGAACTAAAAAGAGGAAATTTATGGGTGCCAGTTGTTTCATGTGCTTGCTTAAGTCCATGTGAATTTTTGGATATTAAATTCTACTAATATGCAAATATCATGAAATAGACAAGACTGTAGGTATGTCAGTGGAAGGGATCTTTGAGGTCTGAAAAAGAAGTAGCCAGGAAAAATGAACTCAGGGTTTATGTGCTGTATATTATTTAGGAAACTGTCTTGTAATCAGGTGCTGTGTCCTGGTATTTCCATTTTGAATGTAAAACTAGAAGTGTTTCAAGTCCATCAGTACAACCCTCTTTTATTTAACTGAAAAGCATTTTCCTTTCTTTGAGTAGAGAAATTTGTGATAGTAACTATTTGATACACCTGTTTTGGGTAATGCTACCCCTGCAAAGTAAAAAGATCCAATTTGATATTGCAGCAAATTTTGGGTAAACAAGTGGCAAAGTCACAAAGTGATGTGCCATACATCCATAAAAAAGGAAATTGTTCCAGTCATATGTCCCAGCTTTCTGCTTCTACTGTATAAGTCAACAATGCAGGCCAAGAGTATAAGGATTGGTATGTAATCATTTTGTAATAACCTGCTCCTGTTCTGAAGGAATGGCTTCTGTATGTAGCTGTCTCATGGGACAGTTTCCAGTTAGAGGCACTGGCAGTGCATATGGATCCACTGGACAAGAGGCTGCCTGTAATACCAGAACACCTCTGGGTGGTGTGCTGAGTCTTGCCTTCTCACTTTATCATCACCTTTTACTGCTTCTTGCAAATGAGTTTGAGCTTTTTGACTGAAAGTCAACACTACTAGGTTACCTGGATAGGAATGAAAAACTTTATTATTTACTTCATTTTGCTTTAAAAGGGTCCTGGAGAGTTGCTTAATCATGCTTTGGAAAAGCCCTAAGGAAAGAAATGCAGTTTTTTCTTGAGATATTTGCTATTTGGAAGTTTGTGATGAGAGCATGTGTGTGTGTAAAAGACTCAATTTTAGCAGTGTTTGGGAGCTGAAGTTTTGCCTAAGATGCATGCTCAGCTTTCCATGTTTTCAAGGTTTATCTGACCTTTGCAAACAGTATTTCTCTTTGGTGTTCAGCTCTTTTCTGGTGCTATACTATGTCAGAGTATGAAACAGGTTCCATAGGTACAGGCTCCATAATCACTTGCTGGCTGAGTGCTTTTCTCTGTCAGTGGCTGACCAAGGAACATAAGGAAGCCTTCAGGGTTACCTGTGATTGCTCAGGTACTGGAGGTAGATGTGCTGAAAATTCACAGCTTTCCTCGTGGCTTCTTGTCTGTATACTCATCATATGCGTTTGCTTTGCTACAAAGAAATGAGGACTAGGCAGACATTTATACTTTTAAAGACTGCTATCACAAAGACAAGTGATGACTTCAGCATCTTTTCAGAACAAAAAAACAACTGAAGAACTGTAGAATAATGAAGTTCCTTTCCTACTACTCATTATTTGTTCTTCCTATCAAATCCTGGTAATATTAGAGTTTAGTTCAGAAGGAAGGGCAATCTGAAGTAAGTTTATTTTAATTGCTAGGTATGTGAGATGTTTTGGAAATCTCTGTAGTCAGCAACAGTCTTCCTGTTGTGAAGGCTTGGCTGCTATGGTTAGAAAATAGAGGGAATACATAATGGGATTCATGCTGCCTGCAGTGAGCACCTTTGGCTAATTTTAAGCATCATAACAAGATATAAATTATGATCTCACATTCATAAACAATCAAGTACTGTCTAGAGCATAGGTTATTAGTTCCATTAGCAAGTGTATGCTAACATTGTCTGTGAATCTGTGGAAGACAGCGTGGGTAGTTGCTGAAAGCGCCAGCTTTATTTTGCAATAGTTTGTTTCCAAGGAAAGCACAGTTCCTTGTTGCATGCCATCAGCCTAGGAGTTGTAAGCTGCGAACTGATCCCTCCTCTGTTGCAGTCAGCTGAAAGTAAGTTGTTCCAGTTGCATGTCCCAGCTTGTGGCTTCTACTGTGTAAAGGAACCGTGTAGCCAAGGGGGTAAGGATTAGGATGGCAATGTATCTCTAGATCCCTTTTTACTTGCATGGGACTGGTAGCAAGGGACCTCTCCAGACAATTAATTCTGCAGCCTGTGTTATACTGCTTTGAGGGTTGTACATTGTGACATTTATAGACGTGAAATGTTTCATGTCTTGGGTGATACTGTGATTTTTAACTTTGATCAGTCTATATAATACAATGCAAATATTTATTGAGAACACTCTAAAGGAGATGGAAACATAATCTCTTGACCATGCTGCAATGAAATATTTTCCATACATTCTGAAGAATCAAGAGGAGTATTTTGTAGACTTCGGAAGTGAAAACAGAAGTTGTGTGGTAAATGCTGTATATGACTGATGGTAGAAGCTTACTTCTACTTTTTAGCCACACAATTCATAATTCTTGCATCAAGTTATGATGCCATCAAGACTACTTTATGCAGGCAAAGTAATTGCATACTTATTAAGTACGAATGTTGGTTTTCCAGGTTTACTTACATTTCAATATCTCAAGGTAGACAGAAGATGCTGGAGAAACATGTTCGGGAGGGAGCGGTACCATGAATGCAATTCTAAAATCACCCCACAGTGCTATAACGTTTGAAAAAAAAAATGGCTGACACTTAAGTAGTAGAAGCATGGAGGTCTTGTACTGTAAAGACAATCTTCTGCAGTATGAGCCTGCAAGGTGTGCTGTGTACTGATCTCTGGTGGGTAGAGTCCTAGGACAGCCCAACTTAGAAGGGGACTTCAAAAATCATATGATCCAGCCTTTGTGGGGGTGGGGAACCTAGAGGAGATCATCTAGCGCTCTTTCCAATTGCATATTGAAAATTCACAGTGATGAGAGCTCTGCCACATCCCTGAGGAAGTTGCTCTAGTGAATGGTTGTTCTTGCTAAACTTTTTTTTCTGTTAAGATGAAACTTTTGCCAGTGTAACTTCTACTTTTTGTCCCTTGTGTTCTCTTGTGTGATTCCTTGTGAAAAGAGAGCCTCTTTCCTCTTTGCAGCAGCTGTTTAAGTCCTGGAATGCCACAATGAGGTCCCCCTCTTTTTCAAGATGGTGGAAAGAATGCTGGCTGTTCTAGCTTGGATTTTCGTTTTATACAGAAACTTTTGCTGCTCTCTATTGGCGGTGTATTT
>NC_085046.1:94297172-94332172 GCF_963662255.1 Cinclus cinclus | reverse complement strand
TAAAATAACTGCAGGTGGGAGGAATTCAACAACTACAGGGCAAGGACAGATGAAATTAAATAGTTTTATCATTGCTACTTATTGGAGATTTTGAGGATTTTGCTTCTGCTTTTTTGATCAATTGATTTGCAGAAAATTTACCAATACAGTACAAAAGTGAAAGTGCATTTCTGTGTTTGGGTGTTTTTTTTGGTTGTTTTATGTCTTTTTATTCTTTCCTGAGGGCTCTAATGTTTTCATATATGATGTGTCTGAAACCTGTGATTTCAAATTCTCCTTTCTATCTTCATTATGCTTATGTTTTGTATAGATTTCTCCACATAGAATGATGTTCCGTTTCACTATCTCTAGAGCTGCAAGACAAATAGAAGTGTAAACACAGAGCAGATGCATCATTTTACATAAGAAAACCTTGCTCCCACTTATCATATTTGAACTGCTTGTGTTTGTACACCTGTAGCTCACTGGCAGTACCCTTCAGAAAATGAATTATTGGTTTTGTACCATTTATATAAGACATGGCTCACTGTAGACAAATGAGAGATAATTTCTAGGATTTCAGATCCATGGCCTTATTTTTGTTGGCCACCATCACTCTGTGTAGTGCTGTACATTGATAGTTCTCCAAGCAGATTCAAGATAGAGGCACCAAAAGCCCAGCCCTCCCATCGGCTTTCTGCAGAAGGGTATGAGAGGGGTATGGAGATGCCACATGGCTTGCAGATGGCCACCTCAAACCTCATGCAGAAGATGGCTACTGCTTGTGACTAAAGTCGTATAGTTGCCCAGCTTCTGACATGTTAAGCTGCTTTCCTTCCAGCTGCTAATTGAAAAAGGTAAAGAGTTCTACTGATTGTGAAGTCAGTGTTAGCCATTTATAACTAGGTATGATTTCATCACCCATGGACAAACTCACAGAAGGGTTGTTTCTTCGTTATTTTGTTTCTACAGCACGGGAATTCTGTATTCCTGCAAGGAGGCAGTTGTTAATACCAAAAAAATGCAGTGCTGAACCAGTTTCTTAGACCACTGAAATTTCATCTTGTTTGCTCACTTGTTGACATTTGTGCTTGTCAGTTTTCTGGGTATTTAGTGGTAGAGTCGATAGACAGTATGAGGGCAGAAAGCATAGAGGTACTAGCACAAATAGGTAAGTTTATTAATTATTTTACTTTATGGTATATGCATAGCAAGTGCTTTTGTACGGAGTTAGCTAAATAGTGATTTATGCCTATCTAACTAAAAGAAGAGCATTAAAATACTTGCTATCATCTTGAATCTCTAAAATGTCTGATAGTTCGTATTTCATAAAGTCACACATCTGAGAAGTTGGCTTTTGCAAAACAAGCTCTCTGATTATCTGATATCCTCCGGAAGGTTAGGAGAGTTGTTTCCTATATTACTTAGGAAAAAATTTCTTTTTACAATTGAAAATGTCAGCATCAATTTAAAGTAACACTAAGCATGTGGTTGCTTTCTGAATATTATCCTCCTCCACCTCCCCTCCAACCACCCTGCTGAGGATCTGAGTGTGACAGTTTGATTAGATCATCAATCCTTACTGTTAACAGCACTTTTCCTGAACACCTGGGTTGCTAGGTCACATCTGAGTTTAGCTACCGTTGCTTTAGTGACCTAACGTGCATTCACCATAGCAATTTACATTTAGACCTCAAATTAAAAGTTACCTAAGAACAACAGTTTGCTTTAAAATGACCTTTGTTCTTATGTGAAAGTTATGCTGTATGATGTGATAAAAGCTATAAATGATGAAACGGATTTTTGTATTTGAGATGTGGTTACTTACTTTGATAGGGCTCTCAAATAAGTCTGTCTAACTTCTGTCTCGAAAGCAAAGCTCATTTAGGGATACTTCTCCTACTTAATTATCTGTCAGTGTAGAAGAATTCTACCTAGATTTATATTCCCCTATTTTGATTAAATGGTGTTATTCTATCCTAAGTTAAGTAATCACATTTATCATATCCTTGCAATATTTTTATAGTTTTTCTTCCCTAAAAATCTACTTTTGACTTGTCAGTACTGTTTGATTCCTGCTTTCCCATTTTTAGGGAAAATATCAGCAAAGGTGAGTACCTAGCAACAATTTCAATGCAAATTGTTAAGCACCAGGAAGCAACATAAGTACAAAATGTAGTCCTTTTCTGAATCTACAGTAATGCTTTGTTTTTCTTCTGAACTTTCCTTTGTTGTGATGAGAAATATAGGATATTCATAAAGTTATCAGAGGAAAATTCATGAAGCATTTAATTAAAAATCAGTTTAGACTTTTCCTTCTGTTTTTGAGTGAACAAATAAAGGCAGAAAAAGGGACAGTGTTATTCAACAAGAGAATTCACTTTTAGCAGTATATACAAAGAATAGTAGTTAATGGAAATGCTTTGCTTTCTCTCATGTCAGTTGAACATGCTTTCATATGTATTCTTAAATCAAATGTAAAGCATTTGATTGCTTTTTGAAAGCAAATGTAATCTGTTACAGTCATGCCATTGTTGCATATCTATGAAATTAGATACCAAATGATTACTTCCATTAAATTGGTAAAATGTGAAACAGAATTTAAATTTAAATGTAGAATTTAAAAATAAAATAATTTCTTTAAGTATAAGGTTTATAATAGAAAGGTTCCCCCCCCCCTCCTGTAGCAAGTATAGTGTGGAATTAAAATGCATTACATAAAACACATATACATTTTGGGACCTGTTTTGGTGTCTAATTAAATCAGTAGAAAGTAGTATTTGGATTGGGATCATTAATGAAACATAATTTTGCTTGTTAAGCAAAACTCTAATTAGACACTATATTTTAAATATTATTTTGTATATATGCTACTGTTCAAGAACGTGTTTACTGTGTCCTCTGAAATATGTGAAGTGCCTACTTCTGTTAATCCATATTCAAAACATATGTCATAGTGGCTTGTGAGAATTCATAATAACAATACAATTAAAAACATGGATAAATCTCTGCAAAACTAAAAAATTCTGCAGTCTGCAGTGTACATTATTTTAAATGCTAATTCATAGTAAAATGAATGGTAAAAAGATATAAAGGATCTGGTGTACATAATCAGAATATAGAAAATGCTGCTCAGCCTTCCATCAGTGTGATGCAATATAGGGTCAATGGGATGTCTAAAGAAAAAAACTACTATGAAAGAGGTGACATAAGAGAGAAAATCTTTCGAACATCACTTCTTTATCAGTGATAGTATGCAAATAGAAAATACTAGGCCTTGATGAAATCATTCTTGTTAAACTCCTTAAATTTTTTTGAAAGAAGGATAATTTGTAGGATATGAGTAAAGTGATATTACTTTATATGTGTGTTTGGTTATTTATTACTATGGCTATGAAACTGTTTTATTTATGACCGTATGAATCCATGCAATCAGAAATTATTGAAAACTGAAACTTTTGGGGACAGCTCTTGCATGCTTCATAGCTATTCACTGAATGTTTATTTTTTTTTAATTTGAAGAAGTTTATTTTCCACTTTTTTTTTTTTTTTAGCTTGACTTAATTTTTACTTCTTTGCTAGTTGTTTTCCAGATCAGAGTAAAAATTGCTGAAGTTTGAAATTTGGCCAAAATAGTCATGACTGACTGTTGATGGTCACCTTGTCTGTGTATTGCTTTGGATTACCAGATTATCATCATATTCCCCATTGTTTATGGAGACTTTGTAGGTGAAGATTATTCTTTGGTTTACAACATTTCTCTTACTTAAGATTATGTTGTCATGAATTCTGTTCCTGTTGGAACAAATCAGATGTTTACCTCAATGCCAAACAGTGCACCTTTCTATTTTTACGCACTCTGTAAAGGTTGGTAAGTGTGCTGTTGAGCAAATAAAAAATGTTTAATAGTTCATTACTAAGTAAGAGAACATTCACACTAGGTAGAAAAACAGGATAGATCCATAGACTAACTCCTGTGATATCATGATTCATTTACTGTTCAATAGAAGCCTGCAATTCTGACAGGCTGACTTGGCAAGAGATGAGCACGTACAAATTTAGTCTTTATTGTACTGTATCTTTACTGAAAACATGTATTTATTCATGGGAATGTGTCTCATGCAAGTTACCTATCTGTAACAGCCAAGACAATTTGTTGGTAGTTTCCATGAAGGTGAAGTGAGGTACAGTGAGCACTTGTATCTCATCCCATTGTTGGCATTGCCTGAACTCAAGGAAGTGAAATTTTCTTCATTGTTGTTTTCAATAAGGTTGCAGGAATTATCTTACTTGTGCTAGTTATGTCAGATAAAAGCATACCTTTTTGGCTGTGTGGACAGGGAAATCCATTTATGTGGAAAACAGAATACATTTAGAACACAGAATGTTGTCCAATGTAGTTGCAAACTAATCTAAAGCTAGATAGAATGTTTTCAGAGTTCTCTTTTGTAAAGAAAATCCCCTGGCCAGACTTCACTGTTCTTCAGGCTTCCCCGGTGGAAGAAGGGCTGTTCAGGGATTACATGCAGCAAAGGAGTGTGGAATCTGCTGTAGCTGTGTTTTCATCACCAGTGGCAGTCATCTGAGTGGCTTTGGCCATTACACCTTTTTTTTGTGTGTTTTTTAAAATTTTCTTTCCACTTATGATGTGAGTGTAGTAACACTTACTTCACAGGTGCTGATGAGAGCTTGTGAAGCACTGCAAATAGAACTATGATGATTTTTTTCTTTTATTGGAGTGATGTGATAAGACTATTGTGGCTGTCACCCTTTGAAAGAAAGAGATGTGCTTTTGAAATGTTAATCTGAAGGACAGGTATGCTAGGGGAGAGAAAGTGAAGATCTTTCTCCAAATAGGACTTCTGATCAAGATAGAGACAGAAGTTCTTAAGGATGTAACACAAGTGTTAAGATACGGAGAGAATTACCAAACAAGTGCTATGGAAGGGAATTCCTTGCAAATGGTGCAGAGGCTTCCTTTTTTCCTTGATTTCTCTGTACCTGAGATGAAAACAGAGCTGGATGTGGAGTCAATCCAGTAGACTCTTAGTTTTATTTTCAGGTTAGGTTCAGCTTCACTCTGGCAGCAGCTCTTTTGGTTTGTGTTGCACATAATTTCAGAGAGTGGTCATGATTCAGTTAAGCTTTCTGTGAAAATTTCTTGTGAAGAACTCAGCCTTTGCAGAGTTCAGACCAAGAACTCATATACAATATGAGCTGACTATCAAAGGTTTTATTTTTCATTTGGGCTTGACTTAATTCTCTACTTTAGTTGTTGAGAAGTGTAATTCAGATGTCTAATGCAAATATTTTTAAAAATTTCCTTGAGGTTTGCTCTGGCTTTAATTAGTATTGTTTCCTATGGTGAATTTTACACTGGTTTTAAGAAATGTTGTAACCTCGATGGTGTGCATCTCTATTGCTTTGTTAGTGTGCATAAGCAGGCTGCTCTAGGCAAACACAAGAGGGGAATCCAGTGGACTGAGCAAGAGACTAAAGTTTGTATTAATGTGTGTCAGAGGAGAATGTTGTATGTCCCAAGGGCATGGGATTTAAAAAAAGAATATGGAGCATGGTTCATAAGGGGTAAAGCCATGCAAATTCCTCATGTTTTTTCTTCCTTAATCCTGCAATATTCTGTCCTTCTATGAAAGAAATTTTAAGGGAGCAGGATGTGCCTTTAACAGTAATGAAAATACTTCACTTTATAGTAGAACCTTTGCAAGATGAATTTCAGTGCAGTAACAATTCAGAATATTTAAAGCACATAAAAATCACGCTACATTTGCATTTTTGATCATAATATAATTTATATATTGAAAAGGTTCATTTTTATAGACAGTAGGTTTAGAAGGTACTTCTTATTTTTTACTTTTAAGTCAGTTATTAAATGCCTTTGCTTGATGATATGCCTGTGTATATATCTGCATCTTGTCTTCCAGTTAGAATGTTTAGCCACCAAAAGGAATTTTTAACCTGTTAAGATCCCATTTTCCTTTCTAAATCCCATCTTTTCCAGGTCTAACATGTCGGTCATTCAGTCTGCATAGGAGTTGTCAGGATTATCTGTCAATGTCAAAGTCAGAGAAAGAAATTCAGAAATACAAAAACGTTATTCTTTAAGTCTGTGGGTTTACTAGAAGGATTTTAGAAGAGACACAAAATAGACAGCAGAGGGGGCCAGGCTCTCTACATCACCAACCCAGTTGCTGTCAATTTATTACAGTGATTTTGTTTTGTGGACAGAGGTTCTCTGGTTAGTCCATTTAGCTATTATAGTGTAATTCTGTTCCTGTTATTTTGCACTTACTGGGAAAAGCAATGGAAATTCAGGGGACTTTTTAAAGTAGCTTTTGTGATTCTGCTTTCTCATACACTTAAAGAAAAAAAAGAAAACCCACAAAGAACATAATCATTAATTTTCTTATGACTGCTTTTTTCCTGTAACACTAATGTGACCATGTCTTGAGAAAGAAAAGAAATGCCTGTAAATATGAGGACCTGATAATGCTGGATCAAACCATTTTCTGTATAGCTAGAAGTCTCTATCTATTGCCTCATCAACTGCTGTTCTTGCAAAATAAGAAATTAAATATAAATTCAAAATATTATATAATTTTATTGGACAACATTGTGGTGCACACCTTTTTACAGTTACTCTGTTAGTTCCAGAGATAAGATTTATAAAAAAAAACACGTAAAATACTCAGATTTTCTGTTTGTTTTTTTCTACAGGCATGCACATGCTAGTAATATGTGTCATGAATTACATCTTTCTGCACCTTGGTATCCCATTTAGTATACAGTTTTTAGCTGTTCTACATTCATTGGGTCAGTATTTACTATTGCTGCCTTTGTAGACCATTATCTTATTTTCCTGAGAAAGCCCAGGGAGGAACACTCCTTTCAGCTAGAAACTGGTATAGTTCTTAACCCCAAATGGTCACTTGACTTGGTTATATAAGATTTGGAAGGACACTTGCCTTGCATCAGGTGTTGCCACACAGGTGAACCAGTCCACTTCCAAAAGCCAAACCAAACTAACTAAAAAACCCATTTCCCTCCAAAAAATACAGAGCTGAACATGGATTTACAGGAATGGGCTCACTGTGACTACATCTTCAGCAAATGACTGATACTTCATGATATGGTTTTGGTTTTTACTTTATACACTTTCTTGTAGTTGTCTTTATTCTTGCTTTTTACAAATGAAAATAGATCACATGCAGCAAAATGATGCATGCTACTTTTTTAAGGTGATGTAAAAGGTCATTTAGATCATCATTCAGAAGATGGACATTTTTCAGCTAGAAACTGAATTCTGTAGTTTGAAGTTAGTAAAAGGAAATGATAGTGCCATACATTTTTCATTAAATATGTCTACTATATATTATAAGTATTTTAAAAAACAGGTATGGCATCAACATAGCCATAATGATATACTGCAGCTGTCCCTGGATTAATGCAGTGAAGACATGACCTCTTAGAAACTGCCTGCTATGCACACTTGCTGTAGTTGCCCTGTTTCATCAGTGTGATTTTAAAAAGCATAGGAACTGCACTTCTGATGAGGCATATACATTACCAAAAAAAAGGGGAGGGAGATGGGCAATGAAGGTCTAATTAATTTATGTAAACAGATCAGGGTTGGGAGTGCTTGTTGTGATTTTTGGGAGAGTCAAAAGAGAACATCAGTCTTCTAGGTGCACCACTGTATCTCCTCAGGTATAGGGAAGATAAGAACTGTTAGAGAGATTTCTTCCACTTTATATGTACTGTGTAGTTTCAGATTATTCCAGATTATATCATTTTAATGTGATCTAATTCTTGTTCAACTAATATAATATTGTTCTGTTTTGAAATGTTGCTTTAACTTGAAAAAAAAAAAAAGAGTTCTAACAATTTAAGTTTGTTTTCTACTATAAACATACCAGCAGAGTTCAGGTCATCATGCAAATATAGGACAATGGCAGAATTGTCATGACATGTGTACTGAGCAGTTTGATAAGGTCTCTCAGCTGGTATAGTGAAGGGTTGCTTTCTTCCCTGTGTTAATACTGAAACATTAAACAGAATGGACACTGAATTTTGGTGCTTTGCTGATAAACAAGTTGAATGTACACTTGTACAGTGATGTATAGCAGTGTCCTTGTGTTTGTGAATGGACTTCTCTGAGATTCAGAGGTAGGATTCTATATATAACCCACTGTATGTAGGGAGGTTGTGAACAGTTTTACAAATATTCTTCTTTGGGATACTGCTAGTGGAAAAAACAATAAAAATGCAATTCACATCAGCTGCTGAAAATCTCTGATGCATTTTCTCTAACATAGACAGCAACTTCCGAAAATATTTATGAGTCTGCTTTCTGATGAATGCTTGATATCATCCCTTAGGATATGATCTCTTTGTTGGATTAAAGGCACTAGTCCTTGCATTAAATGATGTTGGGTTTTTTCATCCTAATACTCTTTACATGTATCTCTTTTAGATGGTGCTGTCTATTACTGTGCTCAGCCTCCTTACGTTTATCTCCCCTATGAAACAGCTATTAGTTCACCAAACAAATTTTGAGATGATTTTCCTCCAACAGTTTGCAGGTTCTGAAAAATCCATTAATATCAAAATCAGATTCCCTTTGCTCTGTGTGTGTGTGCATTCATGTATGTGTGTGGTATTTTTTATGTTGACCTGAAGATTTGTTTTACTACTGGACCTCTGTAGCTGCTTAGGGAGTTGTATTCCCACTGTGCTGTTTACTCCCATGTTGTCTGATCCATCAGCAATCTCATTCACAGATAGTATCATAATTCATGATGTAATAGATCTTCCCCATTGTTTTGTAGGGGAAACTATTAAAGATAAAGACCTCGTATGGCAGTTGCCCTTTCGGCAAGTTTAAGCTTTTTGATTCTTGCTTTCCATCTTAAATGTGCCCTGATTATGCCTTGACACCTATTCTGCTACACATTCATTTTTCTGTGGTCTTTCTGACAGACTGGTTGTTTTTAGCTTTTGCCATTGCTTTCAAAGCATATGTTCTGGGCAGTAAGTTTTCTTTCCTTTGTAGGTAAGCTTCACTTGTATTTGTTTCATTAAATATTAAACTTTATTGTACAGAAAATTTACTACAAACATTGGCTGATTATAAACTGTACTGCTTCAGTACTTAGAATTCAGTCTGCCATGACCACTTGTCCCAGATATTCCAGTTCTGTTCTTTTGTAGATCTGTTGCAGATTATTTAATTATCAAGATTTTATTTTGAAGATAGACAGAATTAGAATGTAGTTTACAGGCAAATTCAAATTATTACTCATTCTGCCTTCATCTAAACATATCTTTCTGACATAGGAGAATTTTGAAAATTTCCTAGGTATCAAATATTTCAGTAGGAAATTATTTAATATTTTGATTGCTTCTATTTTTGTTGGTCTCTTAAGTTGATCAGAAGTTTGAAATGTAGACTTTGATTATAGCGTTTTGCTAATCATGAATAAAATATATCTAGAACTCAATTACTTTTTAAGGCCAGAGCGAACAAAAAGTACTTTAAATCCAAAGTTTTTTCAGAATAACTGATTATCTTATATAACCTAAGTAGAACTTTAGATTTGTTAGGAAAGTAACTCTGTAATAAGAAGTGAGTTTACATGAAGAGTCTTGGCATGTCAAGTTTAACTTATGCATTGTACATTGGCATCTGAGTAAAGAGAAGTTTGGGCATAGTAAATAAGCAGAAAAATTGCTAAGGACCATGTTCCATTCCTAGTGCCTCAGGTTAAGGATTATAGGTTACACTTGTGATGAACTGAACTTTGCAAAAATGTTGTAATAATTGGTTCAACTGTTTCCTGATATGAATATCTATCATAGCCTTTTAAGATGTGAACCTGGAAGAAAATGCTAGTGATCATCTAGTCCCTTCTCCCAATCATAATTTATATGCAAATAGAAGTATTGTTTCAAAACACATTGCTACAATCAAAATATTCTTTCATAGATGGCCTATGTAACTTGTTTCTGAAAGTATTTTTCAAGGGGACAGACAGTTATGCGGCTTCCATGGTGCTTATTCTACCATATAACATGCACATGATGAAACCTGATGCTTTGTAAAATTTAGGAAATTCAGATTCATTGAGAACACATAGTTTTAGACATGGATTTGAAATTTGTCAGAGAAAAGGCAGTTATCCCCGTGACTTCCTATCAGAATGACTTCACTATCAATTTAAGAATTTTTTGAAGTTTTTTGCATATCTCTATATATTTCAGTTTCTATATTTGTAATAGCAATTTGTTTTAAGAATAATATTGCTGGTTTCAGAGATTCTGGACAATATATTCCAGCTTCCATTTGCCTTCTCTATGTGTAGTTCAGGCTTATTGATAAGGCAGTGGTAACCAAACACATCTCCTTGTGTAGTCCAGTCACCTGGGTCCTTCATTCTCATTGCTTCTCTGAGAACTGCTTAGCTAGAGCCACTGAGCTGACTGGCTGCATCAGGGATGGGAGGTCAATCTGTTCTGCAGTGACTCTCAGATTAGGAGAAACTGGATATAGTCAGAGGAATGAGTTATCGAGCCAAACTGTGCTGTCCTGTCCCCTCCCATCCCTGTCTGAGCTCTCCCTACTGTATTTCCCTGTAGCATCACACCACATTTCCCACCAGAGTGGTATTCTAGAACTGTGCTCCTTCCCCTTCTGCATTCTTCCTAGAAGTTTTACATAAGGAGATGCAAGGAAGATACGCTGTTGAAAGAAGCAGAAGAGTAGAAATAACTTTTAGGTACATTAAGCTCTTGAGTCAATCTGTGTAAAAGAACAGCTGTGTGGGCCTCATTATCACTGATTGCCCTGTTGTGCTGTGAGGGGATTAGAGGAAGAGAAGAAATTTTTTTGTGGGGAACCAACCAAAATCTGTAGTTCAGATATGACCAAATTTACATGACCAAGGGACACAAGGTCTATGGCATATTATTCAGTAGGCCCAGATTGCAGGATTGCAACATTTACAAGAGTTGCAATTGGGAGGTCCCCAAAGTTCTGACTGTGCAATGATGCAATGCTGGTGTTGATGCCTTAAGTTTTAGCTTTCTTGTTACCCAGATTCTGTACTGGTGTATATAGTATACCACAGTATACTATACATAGTATATATATTAATATATGACTCTGAACTTCATATAAAGTGTTAGCAAGTTCTCCTCACAGTTTAGTTAGACAAAAGAATCCTTTCCAGCCCAAGAACCAAGGTCACTGTTGCAGCTTCAGGCCCAAGAAGTGTAAACAGCAGTGAATTGAGGAGAGCGGTCTGGGAGGATGGGACTTCATGATGTGAAGCTGTAACTGGACAATTAACCCCTATATGTGAGTGGACCAAAACTTACAAAAGTCTGAAAATGTGTGACCTGTCGTCCATCCTGGGTGTAGCCTCAGCTGTATTCTTTCAAGGCCTTTTAAATAAATACCTACTTTATTCCTTTAATACTGTCTAGCCTGTGTTCCAGGTAGCCTTTCAAGGCCTAAGTGTGAAGTTCACTCTCAGGGTGAATCAGTGGAGTCAGTGGAGTCACAATCATCAGCTTTGCTCTATCCAGTCTGCATTAGCTGCAGTTCCCTGTGTCATCTCACATCACCAGACCAAGTTCCAGGATGGGAGCTGTGCTCAAATAGTCTCTGAGCTCCATGGGCTGAGGAGCAACCAGCTGGCACTGCCTGTGGTTGCTGGTCAGAAAGGCTGCAGAAGTTTCTAAGAAAGTGAAGTACAGATGCAGAGAACAATTGATTTGGTATATACATCCTCTCTTGCACCCTCATTCTGCCACAACTGTCCTTGAACAAAATGAATGAACCTTATATTGTGTTCACTTGCAATCAGTTGCACTATTTCTTTCTATTGAGAGCATCAGCTCAGTTGAGAGGGGCACTCTGTTTCTTTGTGGCTGTACATAGGTCCTGCATTTTGATCATACGTTGATCCTGCATTTTCCTTTGGCACCTCCAAAATAAATTCGGTCTCTAACAGCTGACTAGACATGAAGTGTGTGTGGGAGAGCTGTCCTTGTGTGACTTCATGTCTTGGTACAGAAGAGTAATAGGAACAATACTGGTTCAAGATACTGGAACAATAGTAGTAAGGGTAAAGAGCCATGAACAACAAAGACAGTCATACTAGAAAACCTTTTTTAAAAGATTTTCATACAGTAATGTTTTATGTAATGTAAACTTTTAAGAAGTAATTTAGTGCTATACCTCACAAAATTTAGTTTGTGTTGCTCCATGTGAAAGTTGTTGATTGCATTAAAAAGTAATTGTAGGGGCAGTAAAGAGAAGTGCTAAATTACTGATTTTAAGGAATGTGGCAACTAAGTGCTTCTAGAATCTGCAGTACAAGTTAAATCTAACATATTTACTGGTGATGTAGGAGGAAGATTGAATGCTACATTAATTACATTCACAGATGGTCATAAAATTAGGATATAACAACAAATACAGAGAAGGTTATAATACAGAAGGACAGAAAGAGGTTGGGAATATGAGCAAGAGATAAAATTAGGTGCTCTAGAAATATGTAAATGAAAACATCTGAAACTACGCAAAATATGAATATTCAGTGGTAGAAAACTATTGAAAAGGAGATGTTAAAAAAGGTAAACATGACAATGGAAACTGATTAGGAATGTAGTTTAAACAAGACAAGCATACAGGAGAGGAGGATTAAGGTTGTGTGGGCAGCCATTGCATGAATGCCCTGTGGACATGATTGTCTTTCCTTTGCCCTTGCAGAACAATGGCTGCTGTTTGCATTGAGCTGGCCCTTAGGAAGGAACTTTGGGATTTTATACCAGGCAAATTATCTCAGCTCATTTCCGTATTTGAAGGATGGATCTAGAGCAGGCGGTATTTAATTTAATATCTTATAGCTATAGTGGTTTGTGTTGACTCAGCTGAGCCTCGTCCATTTGTTTTCAAGATCTAAGATCAGCAGCTTGTTCCCTGTTGTTGGATCCCAGAAACCTGGGGTTTTTGAGGTTTCTGTGCTGTCAGGCACTGACCCACTGGAGAGCACTGCTTTTGACCTGAGGCCTTGGAGACAGCTTCTAAATACGAGTGCTGAAGTTGGAATCATGAGTGTGCAGTGAAATAGAAGTGTGTGCTTTCACAGGGTGATGGGTTTTAAATTTGAGATTTTTATAGTATAGTAATAGGTATGGGGACAACATGGAGGATTTTGGGCGTTGTTTCTTTTGGTGTTCATCTTCTTTCTTCTTCCTTCTTCATGGATTTCAGGTAGTAGTTTCTGGTTGGCCAGGCAGTGTCACACTAAGGGTCACAAGAATCTAGTTATTGGGTCAAAAGTGTAAATAATATAGATGTTAATTCTCTACTGGACTATTTGGTTTTAAAAGACCTTGTTGCAGCTGCATCTTTCACCATTTTTCCTTGCTTTTAGCAAGTAGCTAGAAGTGCTGTCAAATGCTCTGTACTTTCTGATAAGATTTAATAAACAATCAAGCCCGAACATGAGAAAATACGTTTCTATTGTGTTTTTGTTAATCCTGGCTCTTAGTGAACGTAGACGAGACTGAGACAAACCACTTATTAAGTGGTGCAAAATTCCCTCACCACTCTTACACCCTGTGACTAGAAGTATGTGTAGAAAAGAGGTACAGACTGTGGGACTAACTTTATCCAGTAAAAGGGTTGAACAGGAAAAGGCAACTTTTAAAGCCAGATAAACTTTGTGAGGAAATAGGCTCTCATCATGATGTGAGCACCACCAGGGTGGAGAGCTGAATGGGTGGGTATTCTTGCAACCTGTATGGCTTCCAAGAGTTTTACACCAGAATGGTTCTTTTTGCCCATGAAAAGTATTGTAAAAGCTGGGCAGATCTTCAGGAATAAACAGTCCGGTACAGAAGATACTGGTGAGCAGTACCGGGCACCCTGTACTCACCTTTGAGAAAAGAAAATTCATGTGAAGCAGTTGTGCTTGCCTTTTAGCTAAAGTAGGGTTTCATTCTTGGACTGAAGAGATTTGTGTAGTCTGTATCCTCAAATGAGAAGCTGTCTGTTTGAAGTGTATTTATGGGTTCTAAATTAAAATTACATTTTACCATTTAATGTAAAATGTAGTGGTTATACCTTGCTTTTACCTGTAGGCAGGACTCGGGAGTGTTTTCTTCATTTAGTAATTTTGTATCTCATTCTGTGAGATCATGTTTGAATTCTTCTAAAAAAAGAATAATGGTTGCTCTTATTCTTTGATTATAAAATCAAACTCAGGCATGAATATAAAGTTCAGAGCTGGAGAATAACTTTTCTGGTAAAAAAGAGCCCTTGTTGGTGGACAGATGGAAAATATGAATCATAGCAGCCTACGGAGACTGCCAGTTTATTGATCAGGTGCCTGATAACATGAGCACAGCCACTTTTTCAATAGCAGAACACAACTACTACTGCTAATGCAAGTTTAAAAGCACTGTACTGGTGTACCATCCCATTCCAGAGGTGAGGCTGGCCCTAGCCTGTTGAGGCTTGTCATTCAGAGGCAGAGAAACTGAAGGGTGAATTTCCCTTCTTCTGTCTGGTATTGACACACTGCCACAAAAAAAAAAAAAAAACCCAAACAAAAAACCCAAAAAACCAACCAACCAACCAAACAAACAAACAAACAAAAAAAACCCATGGAAACATCTCCCTGGAAAAACATTAGCAGTTTCTTTATGTTTATTTGATTTTTTACTTGGTTTTTGTTTGTTTGTTTTGTTCTTGTTGGGGGGGGGAGGGTATGCAGGGATTTTTTTTCAACTATACCAGTATATCATTAATGATTTTGGGGATACTGGTTTTGTGATTACATGTATATCCTATTCATGACTGTGCAATCACTTTGGTCTCTTCCATGTCTGACTGAATATTCAGGCCTTAAAGGATATTTCTAAATGCACTGGAAATTGACTGAGATGCTCAGCAATTCTCTTGACAAATTTCTTCAACTATTTAACAACTGTGTATTGGCAAAGCAATTACATGGCTGTGAACTGAAACAGTCTTCATGTTACATGCTGACGTGTTTAGATCTCCAGCAGCACACACCTGCTTTCTTCATCGGTGCATTCAGTTCTGCAGTAACAGATACATGAAATGGATGTGTGGGATTGACAGTTCTTCCAGGTAGCAAATGTCTTCTGCTGCAGCTGAAACAGGAAAAATTCCTGCAGTGGAAGACAAAGTAACTTATCATCTCAGGAGGCACAGAGTAATCTTTACTGTCTTTAGTTTGTATGTTATTTACAGCCAGAGAGTTAAAGATGGATGAATTTATATAGTACTAATTATGCAAGTTTCCTTACCTTAGTTTCTTAGCCTTCACATAACTTCCTTAACTAGTTTTCCTGATCTTTTTTTTAAGATGTTGAAAACTAAAGTGCTTCTATACTTAAGTAATACAGTATCACTGTATTACCAGGTTTTGATCCCTTGAATTTATGCATCATATGAGTTTGTCATAAAATATACACATTCTGAAAAACATTTCTTAATTCCTGGTATCTGTCTTACATTTTTTAGGCATTGTTCATTCTAAATGCATTTTCACCCATTTTGCAAAGGTACGAGTCTATTAGAAGTAATAGGTGTGGGAGGAGGGCAGAAATTGCATTATTTCATTTGTTAATGTTATTTAGTGATAAGCTGAGCTAAAAAGAGCACGATTTGTTTTACTGAAATGGTGCATAAAGATGTAGCCTTATCATTTACTAAAATTACCAACTGGTCATATCGGTTAGTAGTCATTTAACTTCCCCTCATCAGTCACTGTCTGCAGTAGCAGAACCCAAGGGGAGACTGTGGCAGCTGCTGCTCTTGTAGGGAGTAAATCTTTTAAGAATCAGTTTATAGGACTTTCTGGGTGTGTTCATTTTGGCCTGGGTGCTGCCCCTGCAAGTTTCCAGAAACTGCTTCTGAGAACGACTTGCAGCTCATGACACTTCAGTAAGCAGACACAGAATAACTTGCTCTGAGGGAATTGTTTTTCTGAACTCCAATGTAAAGCTGGTATATACTTGATTCACCATTTTATTGCAATTATTCTTCCAAACTCTTTTGGCTAGTTTCTCAGTGATTTAGCTCCGTGATAATTAGCACAACTTTCAGATTTGAACCTGCAGGGTTTTTCCCCTTACTTTCAGCAAAGGTGTTTTTGTTAGCCACTAAATGTTTAAATATTTTCTATGACTCCATTATATATATATATTTTTTTTTTTAATTAGAACAGTTGACCATACTGACATTTTTGAATGCTGTTTGCTGTTACATTTTCACCCAAAGAGGCAGACTCTGCAGTGTTTCTCCAAGTTGTATGAGTGAGAAACATTTGCATTGTGCCCTAATAATTCTAGGTCTTCAAGGTTATGTAAATCTATGCGCAATTGAGAATGGAATGTCTGAAGAAGATCCTGAAATCTTCTGAAGAATACTGTGTTGCCACTTGTTATTAACTTTTTCCAGCTATGAATCCTTCAAGAAGAGTTGAATGTCTGTCATTGAGTAAGGCCTTCAGTCCTATTCCAGTAGATAAGGACATAGCTCATCTCTTATAGACAGTGTCAGACAGTAATATTTACTTATAGACAGTGTCAGACAGTAATATTTACATCTTTAGTTAGGCTGCAGCTTAAAACACAGAACTGCATAGGGATTATGCATACTTCAGTGAAAAATGGCCACTTTATGTGTTAGCAGTATATATGTGATCAATCTTTGTGAGTAATTTTCATATTAATTAATTTGAGACAATTATGAATTGATGCTGTGCTAGGACTGAGCTTTTTGGCATAGGATTCAAGTTCAGATTCTTACCAGAACAGCAGCCTACCTTGAGGAAGAAGTACTAATGGATTGAGGAACTCTCACCTGTTCACTCCTACCAAAATGCTTGTGTTCTGGAAACTCCCTAAACTTCAAAAAGCACTTAGACTCACAACACTTTTTTTGTTCGCCCCTTCCTGCTGTTCTGCTCAGGCCAAGGGGACAACCAGCTGCTGTGCAGCACTTCTTCATTTGTGATCATGTCTTAAACCAAGTGGTTGCTCTAGTAGAACATTTCTGCCACCACTGGGTGATGATTGACCTTTCCCATCCCCCATTATTTGTTCTTTAAATAAGTACATAAGTTCTCTTTCTCAGTAGCGTGTTGGAAATTTTTAAGTATTTGAGTGATTCCTGCATGTGAAAACACTATGCAGTCATACTAGTGACAGCTTTCTTTGACCAAAGTGCTTGTTAGCAGAGTATTAACCTGTTTGGACAGATTCTCTAGGACAAATTCCTGTTGTATTGCTTCTGAGCTCTCAGTTCATGTTGATACAGTTGAATACCATTAACATAAATTTCCTATTTAGCCATATTCATGTTAAGGTGAAATTCAAAGAAATCTGCAAATGTGGGTTGCTACAAGACATTAAAATAGTATCTTAAATTTCATAAATTAATTTTGTGCTCAAGAAATTAGCTTCCTTCAGAGCTGTTTTTTGTAGGTTTTTCCCTGCCATGTTCCTGTACTGCCAGGCACTCTTAAGCATTGTGCTGCAATATTGTTATTGCTGGAGCTTCTCATGATCAGAGTGTGGTGTTATAATCATAACTTATTTGCTGGATGTAAATGGATAGTAGCTGAAACCAAATTTCTTTTCACCTGTATAATCAAAAAATATTATTTGGATTCCTAGAGGTGAAAGGAGGCAAGCTGAAACTTCATCTTTGAAGAGAAAATTTCAGAGGCACTTTGTCACTGTCATGTCGTGCTGCAGACATCTGTCAGACTCTATTACAAATCCAACTTTCTTATTCGATGAGTTACTCAATTTGCAAATTGAGACCTCTCTGCTTTGTTAAAAATTATCACTGCTCATCCGAAAACCCTAAGTGTTTAAAAGTATAAGATGACAGCTTGAACGTTTAGGGATGTGGACTCTCCTTATAAGGACGAATTACCTTTCTGGATGTCACATTTAAATGTTTGGCTGCCTATCATCTACAGGGAATTTAGCATGATAAATCTTTTTAGATCTCTGAGAGCTGAGGAATTGTGCACGAAAGGTGTTTGAGGTTCAGGGTTTTTTTGTGTGCATCTTTTACAGAGTAGGTTTCAATCGTCTCTGATTACAAGTACAGTAACTGGAAGATATTGCTTGAGGTCATCTCCTTTATTCAAAGATTTGAAACTGTTGTCTTCCTTCTTCATCTAAATAAGGATTTATTTGTTTTGTTTTTACTAAATATATATCTATTAGGCTATTTTCTAGCATGAACCAGAGTGGATGAACCCGAAGATTAAAAGGTTAATTTTTCAGTTGTGTGAAAGCACACAAAGGTATAATTTTGGGGTGGATCTGGCCCATCATTTCAGTATGCCATTTTGTAATTTCACTGTCAATCCCAGTAATATTTGCTATTCACAGGGGAATGAAGATATATGTGGCTTTTTATTATTTACATTAAAAATGGGTGTTGATATGGATTCTCCCGTGGCAACAAAAAATATATTTTCTCATTCTCATTTCTTAGATTTGTGTGCATTTTGGCCTTGCTGTTGCATTTTTGTTGAGATAAAAATAAGTTTTAGTAGTGTCGATGTAATTCATGGGGAATATATCCCATTAGCTAGGTGCCATTCATCTGTGGGCATTCTGATTCCATCCAGTTTATTATGCACATTTTATTTAGGAAGTAGGTTACTCTCTGAAGTAAACAGCTTTGCTCTCCTGACATATACCACCAAAAATTCTGTAACCTTCTTCAATTTTGCTTACTGCCATCCTTTTTAGTCTAGCTTCAAAACTGGATATTTTTTCAAGGCTAATTGCTATCTTCAGCTCTCAGCCAGCTGTGGCTTCTTCCTCATGGTTTGAATAAAGAAGGAAAAGGAAGCTGCTTTCACAGGCCTGAAATAGCCTTATGTTTGACTGTTTAGGAAAGAAGAGCACAGTAGGTTGCTTCGTTCTTTGGAGATCACAGAGGTGCAACAGCTTTATCCTTTCAGTACCAGGGATGCTTCTGGGGACCCTTTCGGTGAATTATTTTGGTCTCCTACCAAAAGAATTCATCTAGAGGTTGAGAAAAGGTGAGAATGAGTTGGTTGATTGGAGGTTGTTTTGGTTTTGGTTTTTTTTAATCTCTGGTCTGTTGCAGCCAGTATCTACTGGCCATAACACAGTGAGCTGTTTCAGAGTTAACTATAGGAAATCTACTTATTCTGGATCATCGAATTTGCATATGGAGTCTTTCATGCTAAGCAAAAATCTTTAGCAGGCTTTGGAGAGAGACTTACCTGTTCCTCCTATAGCAAGGTGTTGCTGAGACTGTTGTGCTGAGTGAAGCCCCGTTGTGAGGTGTGACAGATCATGAGGCAAGCACTGATGGGTACTGATGTACACACCACAGCTTCTCCATACCCTTTCCACGCAGACACCAAGCCTTTGGGAGTTTCAGAAGCACCCCTGTATGTCATCCTGTGCCCAGCCTGAGAAACAGTGTCTCAGATGGCATCAGCCCAGGTGTGTGCCCAAGGTCCTTAGGTGAAGGGAATAATTTCTCTGTTTTTCTGAGAGGAGCCCTTACAGGTTCTGGAAATAGTCAGTGCTAGAAAGTGAAGCACGTAAGAGGTTTGTGGCCAAGAGTCTATGACTGAAAAGAACTTATGTGGTGGAGGAGCCTATCTCAGCACAACTCAGGTGGGAGACTGCCTGCAGGTGGGTGTTCAGGCCTGTCAAAAAGAAGCCATCTTCTGCTGAAAAGCTTAGGTCTTCCCAGGCAAGCCTGCTTCCAGATCTCTTGGCACTGTCACCTTTGACAAAGCAATGAATGTCACTTCCTTGCTCTGCTTACAGTATGCAGGCAAATGAAGATATTATACAATAGCACTGAAAAAGAAGGTAGAACAGGTTACTTTAGCTGATCATGTTAACTCCTTAAGAAAATCAGTACTGAAAAATTAAACAGTGAAAGGAATGAAGTGGCATTCCCAGTACATTGAGTCCCAGTGATGTGAAGAGCATGTCACACCAGCTATAATTGCTTTTGTTTTGACAATACTGTCTAAAACCAGAAGACTCAACTGTGACGTTTTTCTTCATTGCAGCTGTAGCTTAAGAATCTGAAGGTTATCACAGAACAGAAACAATGTCCACCTGTCCTCCCTAAGTTACAATTTTTACAAATTTGGCTGGATACTACTCAAAATATAACTTTTCTTAGGTTGAAATGATATGTATGAATGATAGAACTGAGTCTAAGCCTAATTCCTGGCTATCCTTTTAGTGACCAGTCCATTGAGGTACCCTCCTCCCCTGCAAATGATTTATGTGTGTAATACTGCTTTACCCTGTGAAATAACATACTAACTGGGGGAGGGGCGGGGGGGAAACAAGAACAAGAACAACAACAACAACAACAAAAACAAAACAACAAAACAAACAAAAAAAAACAACCAAACTAAATATTGCAGAGTGGCCAAGGCTCTGTTCACTCTCCCTCCTGCTTGGAAATGCAAACAGATATTAAAATGCATTTCCAGAAAACAGTGGTTTTGGAATTACATTGTACCAATGTTACCATCTTGTGACCTAGGCAGTTTGAGGAGTATTTTGTGCCTTGGAAGAATTAGAAGCATAAAAGACTGAAAATACTAAAATAGAGGTGTCTAAGGGTACTACATATTAGTTTATTCTGGAAAATCATGGGCTAGATGTTTGAAAGGTAGAAATCTATGTCTTAAAATGAGGAGCGAAAGAAATGATAAGCATGAAGGACAGTAATGGAGAAGAAAAGGAAAATAATGGGGAAACAAGTGCAAGGAGAAGGGTAGGAAAACCAGTTGGCTCAGTGTAGCAGCAGGCTATTGAGGAGGGAGGAGAATAGGTAACTGGAGACCAGTGGCCAAAGAAAGTAAAAATATTATTTACTCAAGTCATCATAATTTTGACTTTTGAGATCCAAAATTCCTTTTAAAGACTATTTTTCTCACATAGACAGAAGGGAAATTTCAGCTCTTCTGCAGAGAGAACATGCATATGTGTGAATTTTTCTGAAATGCATTTGATCTTTGGTGCAACAAACAAAAGCATATGTATGTTGTTTGGTTTTCATATGTTTCTACACATATGCCATGGTTTTCTAAATTACTTTTCTATTGTCTAAACAAACTAGATTAGGTGGATAAGCTCTTCTTCAGAATTATAATGTGAAAATTTTGTTTTGGCAAAAATGTAATATCCAAAGTAATATGCCCTTAATTTTCCTGGACTCTGTGGCTTGGGTATTTTTTGTACTACAAAATAACATTAATTTGGTTTGTTTGGTTTCACTGAATGTGTAGTATTTAAACTATTACTTTGAAATGTCTGTTTTTCCTTCTACCATGTTCCACTAGCTTATTTCAGAGAAAAAATTTCAAGCCTCTTTTTAAGAAGAAGTAGATTTGATTTCAGTTTCATGTTAATTTTTTAACATATACAGTTGAGTCAGCTATGTGGAGTATCATGGGTTTCAGTGGTTTTACACTAGTTTGAGGGGGGAAAATAATATCACAAGAATGGAAACAAATGTGTTCTCTCACTCTGATCATGAAGCTTTTAATTCCACACTTGGGGAAACAGCAGGATTTACTGGGGTCAGTTGTACTCCACTGGGATATGTATTATTAAAGTGTGTATATATGTATGTGTAAGTGTTGCAGGGAAGAGTAGAAGGTCAGAACATACTTTGCAGTTTTATTACATTACATTAGATTTACCTTTTAAAACCTTGTTCTCAAAATCAAATGTAAAACATCCCCCCTGCACGTGTTTTCTTGATAAATATTTAAATATTTGCATTTACTCTTCATATGTAGTATATATGTTTATTATGAGCAGGAATAGGAAAATTGCCATGCAGATTTTTTAAAGTTGTTTTTACTGTTTTTTTTTTTCCTGTTGGACCTTATGTACTTTAATTTTTACATTCAGTTTAGGAACTAATTTTTGTGACACTTCTCACAGAACTTACCCTACAGTGCCTATATGTTTATTTGTGTGTGACACATGACCTGGATTTCCTTTCCTATTTTTTTTTCCAGTCCTTACTTGCCAGTGGCTGGAAACTGGGCCTATTGTGCTGTTGGGGTGCTGGGGGTTCAGAGTCAGTGCAACTACCTGTAGCAGGGTTACCTTGCAATTTCTGGGGCAGCAGGGAGCTCCCGGGACCTACTGCTCAGGTTTGGGGTGGAGGAGCAGGGGTCAAATGTTGGTGCAGAGGCTCTTCTGGAATGCACTGGTGACCAGCCTGCCTATCGTTGCTGTGGAATCAGCAATGCATAGAAATTGCTTAAGAACAGCTTTTGTACAGTCACATTCTCCTCTTGTCTTGTGCTTTGTTCTTGAAGGTGATAGCAAAAGGGAGAGCTCGTGTGCACTGAAATTCAGAGGTTGTTAAAATAATTCAACACTTAGAATCACTTCTTTGAATGTAAAGCTGTATACTCCCAGCCCGCAAAAATGTGAGACTGCTCTCAAACTCCATGCTTTCACCTTCACTAGTACGTTAGAAAATGTAATATGAAGTATCCAGTGCAGTTATATTTAAATTTCCTTTCTATTTTTATTTAGATTAATATGAGGGGAACATAATAATTTTAATGTACATATTAATTAAGGCTCGACAAAGTTGAAAGAAAATGTAATATACACTAGATACAGAAATGTCAGAGGGATCCATCTGCTCTGTCCATATCCTATGTTTTTTCATTCTGCCTGCAGGATTTGAGCCACAAAAGGAAATTATAATGAATTTTTTTTTTTTTAAATTTTAAGGTTTTTTCCTACTTCCTGAACAATATACACTGATTGGATTGCAGCCTGAAATTTCCATTTTAGCTGCTGTTGCTTTGAGTAAAACAATTACTTTTTATTAAAAATGTCAATTCAAATGATTATTTAAATCTGGCTTAAAAAAAAAAAAAGAAAACTCGTTGCTTCTTGCTGTTGTTTTGTATGGGATTCTGTGCTGTGGAAACTGGCCGTAATTTTATTGAATTTATTTAATTGGTATTAATGAAAATTACATGTGTGTGTAAAGGGAGGATACAATTCCTTTAGGGCCTTAAATTGTCCTGAAGCACATGTGCAATTTCCATTACTCTTGATGAGAGTTGCATTTTTCTCACCAGTGAGAATGTATTCCTTGGGACCAGATTGTGGATGACCTTTGTGGAAGTAGTAGCATAATACTTTTTTTGGCATGAGCATTTGCAGTGCTCAGAAGGGGGGTCAGAGTCAAGACCCAGGGAACAGGCAGGGCAGCACCCCATTTCCTCCTCCCCTTCACCCAGCTCTGCACCAGCAGCTTGCAGAGCCTTTCTCTTAGCGTTCCATCTGCCATTCCTGAGCTCTTGAAAGGATTTTTGAAACTCTAACCTGAAGGAAAACCCTGGCTAGGCTCATCATCATTCAAAAAACTACTGGTGAACTCTTCATGTATATGAAACTGCAATTCCAAAATGAGTTATTTTAATTGTAAAAGCATTTTCCTAATATTTTAACCTTGTTGGCAGTTACAATGAATTGTAACAGCAAACTTATAGAAATAACCTGGTGCAAGAACCTTGGGGTAAAGATAATGCATCTTTCTGTGCCCTTCCTATGTGCCTGTCATCAAATTCCTGTTACCTAACATCCTTTTAGGTATAGATCTTTATAGATCTAGATATAGGTACCTTTAAGAAACTGATATCACTACACTGCAGTGTTGATTTAGTCAGAGTAACTAGTCTGGTTGCAGTAAGTTGGTCCAGTATTTTTCTTTCAGTCTTCATTACAGAGATACGTAGCTTGCCTTGGTCACAGGCATGAAATAAAATAGGAGATTTTAGCTTCTTTTACCAGAAATGGCAAAATGGGAAAGTCTAAATGATTGAAGAAACTAATGTAAGCCATTATTATGACAATTCCTGGTGAATTTGGTTTGTGAAATCATGACCTTTAGGTAGTGTCCTGATGTTTACAAAAAAAAATAGCTATGAAGTTATATAAAGTCTGATAAATATTATAATAAAGGAGGAAGATTTTTTTTAATAACTTCTTTTGTTGACCATAATTTCTTGGTTTTGGCAGTGTATGTTCTGCACTGATGGATCTAAGCATAATTTAATCACAAAGGCTGCATTTCTGACTTCCTACTAATTTCACTGTTTATGGAAATATATTCCTTGTTGCAGTAATAAGCACACTGAAGTATCAGTATGTAGGGACAATGGAATGAGTTGAGGGATTTACTGATTTAGTCTGAGATACTTTTTTTTTGGTAGTGTTTATGCAATAGAAGTTAGTATAGCATTAGAATTTCAGTTAGTCCAAGCATTGGCAGTGATTTATAACCAGAGTTTTAAATGAAATTGGGAATTAGGGGAGAAACATATTTTCTAGTCAAGTCAAGCAGCTGTGTTGTGAACTAGGGGTATTTCTTCTTGACTTACACCCAAGCTGTGTGATCAGGAACTCCAGTCTGAAAGAACTTATAATTTTAGCAGTAATTGCCATTTAAATTCCATTCCTTCCAGTTAAAATGATGAGAGGAAAATGGAAGATAAACAGATGCTCTGACAATATAGAGCCTAAGACCCCATGTAAGGCACCAGAAGTTCTTCCTAAAGGGCATTCAAGAGTGAGATCTTTTCTTGGATGTTTTTTATTCTGTGGTGATGTATTAAAGTATTTGCCTGTCTCACCAGTAAGCAACGAGGGCATTCCTTTGCTCTTCATGCATAATGAATGCCAGTTATTTCAACTGTTACTTCCTACCACTCTGCTGCAAGCTGAGGAACTTCACCAGAGAGCAGCTGTGTTAGTCCTCTTCCTCACTGGCAGTATTGCTTCCACTGTGGTGATGGAGCTGCCTGGGTGAAGAGTAGCAGAACTGCCACCTTGCACCAGTGTTGCTGCCCATCTAAATCCCTACTGCATCCCTACTGCATCCCTACTGCATCTCCTCCCTTTGCATGCAGGGAGCAAGGCATGAGTAGAAAATGGCTGAATTCCTGCACTCCTCGTGGGAGTTTGGACAAAAATAGTAATTTCTCTACCAATATAAAGCAGAAAAGATAAAAATTAGGAGTTATGTGGTCTAAGCTGTGGACAGAGATTCAGCACAAGTATCACAGAAAGAATGATTTAAGGAAGTACAGCAAGGTTATCAATATACAGGGTGGGCTTACCAAAGGCAAAACTTTCTCATCTTGATACCTGTTTCTTGAAGGCTTGTTTGATACCTTTTTCTCTTGACAAAGGAAATTTTTATGGTGGGACATTGAATAAACATCAAAGTTCCACTTGACAATTGGCTCAGTTAGAGCAACAACTCTGAGATGGCAAGGCTTTAGATAAAAGGATAATAATAACAAAAGGTTATCATTAAGAAGCAGTGGGGAGACTGTAGACATGAAGGTAGAGGTGAAATTGCACAAAGAATTATTTTAGTACCACTTTTACTTATTTTTTTCCAGTATATACCAAGAATACTCCTTTGGAGTTTGTTGATAACGTGACCTGTAGGGGTATTGTAAAATACAAAACATATTTTCTGGCAGTAAAAGCTAGGTGCCTTTTACAATAGGAATAACAGTAATGGGATGAGATCTAATGGGAGCAGCAAGATAATGCAAATAGTGATTAGTATTACTTTCACTATAATGTCAAAGGCTTATTCATTGGAAATAAGTGTAAAATGATATGATTATTTTATCTGGCCACCAGACTAAAAGCTTCATGTAATCTTCAGATATAAGAAAATGAGTAATGGCAGATTACTCTGAAATGAGTAATGGTGAACCAACAAAAATACTTGCAGTAAGGGATGTAGAACTATTCATACCATTGAAGTTTGACTGAGTGAGACGTGTCCATATAGAATAGTGTCTGCAATTCTGTGTGAAACAGAAGATGTGAATAGAGGTCTCCTAATAGAAAAGGTTACAGTAATATGACTGAAAACAAAGATTACCTGTTTTTGTGTTACTCTTAGAAGATGGATAAGTTGGGGGGGAAAAAAGTGGCCATGAAGAAAGACACTGAAAATGGACGAAAGATTTCTAGGCATTTAAAAGAGTGAGACTTTGGAACAGCCTACCTGTAGAACCAGTGAAACAAAGCATGAATTTCAGAAGTGGATTGTGTAATGCATGTGACAGAACTTGACACAAGAAAATCCTTGGCCATTTTGCTGCAGAGATTTCCAGATGCCCCGTACTGATTGCAATGAGAATGAAGTGCCCACTAAGTAGAATTTCAAGCATGTTCATACAGGTGACCCAAAGCTGCAGCCTGCTGTTTTTTCAGCAAAATAGAATTCTGCTCTTTGGGGTTTGTGGAGAGAAAGAGTTAGTGTCTTAGAAAGCGAGTCTAAAAATATTCATCAAAAGTAGTTCGTGAAAATAAGTTCCATGACATTGAGCCAGAGGAATTACCCTCTTGAAGCCAGGGAATAGAAAGTAAATGAAGATTGACAGCAAGAGGCAGCAAGAGGCAGTACTTAATGATACCAATATTCAAAATCGAAAAAAATATGCTGACAGGTGAGCTTAACTTAGTAAAATTATGCAAGCTGTTTATGAGACAAATTTATAGGCGCTGTGTATAATGGAAATTAAAACTGGTGAACAGAGAATGAATCTGATTATACTAAGTTTGTAGGTTTTGCAGTCATGAATGGGTGAAGAAACAATATGAGGTGACCCAGAGGTAAGATAAAATATGCACGGGGTGGAATATAAGGTTTTCTTAAGAAAACATGAATTGATAACCATATGAAAAAATAGTCTGAAATACAGATATCAGAAATACTCAGTGTTCGAGAGACTCATGAAACAGCATAACATCAAAGTGGTTTTTTTGATAACATTTGTGGTTGCCGTGTGGCTGACAAAAGTAAAGCCAAAGTATAACTCAGCTTTAGATGCATCCAGACATGCACTAAGCACAATTTACGGAGAAAGCATTGTTGAAACCTCCCTTCCTACTTTTGTTCATTTCTGGGTAACAGAAGTTGTGCTCAGTAGAGACAGTTGTTACTGCAATGTATTTGATAAATGGAAGAGAAATAGTTATTTCAATATGGACAGTTGGAACAAAGATAGCGTGCCAGGTACTGACACTGACAGCTTAGAAGCATTTGAAAGTAGGGTACTTGAATAAAGGTGAGAATATGGCAATTTCTAATAAAATAGAGGAGAATTAAGGAAAATTAAAACTGAATATAAGAGTTCATTTTCTTACTACTCAATTTAATGAATGTGTGGGGACAGCAAGAAGAATACTAAATTCTGCAAAATACTTTCACTTGTGCCCTTCTTTTCTCATTAATTCAAAAATTTCAAAAAACTTTTCTTCATGTACTGAAATATTTGATGCTTGGCTTTTGCTAGCAGTTTGACTGAAATAAATTCAGCCACTTATAAGTTGGTTAAGAGACAGAAAATTAGTGTTCCTGTTGCAGAGTGAGTCATACATCCTCCTTGATCAGGACTTTGGTTTGTTGAGTTTTTTCCTTTTCAAAGGCATCTCAGGCTTTGGGTTTTAATATATTGACACAGCCCAACGAGGACCAAAATTGGCAGATGGAAGATCTGTTAAATCTGTTCAAAAAATCACTTCAGCACATGTTTGGTTGATCTCTAGAAGGATATCTATTACTACTTAGCAACTTGCTCAATCCTACCTCTGAACCGTTGCAATATGCAATTTTTTTTCACCTGCCCTTTCTGACCAGAGCTGGCACTGCAGCTGTATTACAGCATCAGCTTATTGCAATGTTCTAAAATGTTGTCTGTGATTTTATCAGCAACAGAATAAGATGGCCATGCTTAAAAACAGGAGAGAGGGGAACATCCTGTGGCAACATTGATCAATTTTATTATTACCTTTTGTAATACATACATTTGCTGAGACTATTTCCAATTTTATTTTTTGTTTTCATTCTATGTCATTGCATATTTTGTTATAAGGATAATGAAATCCCCATGAGAATAAGAATGCTGCTCCAATTAGAAGTTTCTTGGTTAAACTGTTTTGCCAGAAAAATAATGCAAAAGCTTGATGTTGTGATTTGAACGGTGCCCCAAACCTGTACTTAGCTTCTGTGTTTTCTTTGGGTGCCACACTTCCTCTCCATAATATCAGTGATTTGTGGTTACTTTCTGATAAGGGTGTCTGCACTTCACTTTTATGGTGTGGTAGAAATATCTGGATATACCAAGAAAGATGAAGACGGGACTAGGACTGACCCTAGGAACATAATTCATGTATTATGGCATTGAGTCCCTGCATATGGGTTGCTGAACTTCCTCTTGGGAGAAGATGATGTTCAAAAGAGGCTTGTAGCTTCTTGCATTGTCCTTGCGTGTTGTGTATGGCCTGCAAATGGTGTGGACTCTCTGGGTCATGAGTCTCTACTGAGATGTATCTCTGTTGCTGTCAGAAGAAATTTATTTGTTTTGCTGTTCTGTAGCGTCATTTCCACCTTATTTTTCAGGCCTTCAAATGCTGTTGTTTATGCTATCCATAATGCCCAATGGCATTACTGTCTCTCATTTTGGGAGTCTGTCCCTGCCTATTTTATGTTTAATTCTTGGAGAAGTTTTGGGGGAGCTAAGTTTTCAAGCAGATAAACTGGTCTGTGGGTGTTAGGTCTGAGTGTTCTGATTAGCTGTGGATAGGAGAAATGATTGCTGTGCTCAGAGCCGTGGGGGCTGGGCAGTGCCTGATTAAATCCCTCAAGAGCTGAAAGAAAGTAGAAAAACTAGAGAGGAACAAACCATGTATAGTTCAGATTTCATGATAGTTCAGATTTAAAAAATAGTGATGCAGTGAGGTTCTAACTAAAAGTCAAGCTTCACCTGAATGTGACACAAGGGCGATGTGAAGTGATCAGGGTGTGGCATGCAGCAATTGGTCCCAGAGACCAAGATTAATGAAACTCACAGAGGACCCAAGGAACCAAGTGTGGGCAAACAGCAGCATTTTTTTGGAGATACTTGCAGCATTTCCCTCCCATACATAAGAAGAACCTTCCAAAGGGGCAGCACTGTGGAAGCATTTTGCAGTGCAGCATTTATTAGCTTTGCCTGCCAGCTCTTAAGTTATTTTGACAAAAGCTTTATTATGGTTTAAAAATAAGCCCTGTACATAATGGTCCAAAACTTGTTCCCAGTTACATGAATTATTATTTTTTCCCTTGACTTCAATCAGCAAACTAAATCAAAATGTACTCCTTAATCTTGAAAAAGAAGCAGTGTTAATAGCAAGAATTATTTTGTTTGGTAAGGATGATACAGCCAGATTTTAAATTGTATTGGTTATTCTCTAGAACATGTTCTATATGACATTAGTTTGAAAGAAATTGTATCGCTGCCAGCACTTTGAAAGACCAACAGGAAGCAGCTTCTGCAACAAGGCTCTTGTATATTCATCAGCTTCTGTATATTGCATACTCCAAATTGCATGAAAAAATGGGGATCTCTGATAACACACATTTTGAAGAGGGATTTACATTTAATAAATGTTTACAAGTATTTTCATAAACTCAGCTTATGACAGTGTTGGCTTCATGTGATTGATTACTCGAATGTTGCCTTTCCTCAAATATAGATTGTGCAGTTGTCTCTAGGAGTTATTTATATTTCCTAGTATTTATGATCTGCAAGGCAGCTTAGTTATTAACATTAGTTATAGCTATTTCTGTAGATATTTATCTGAACCACAAGTTTTTGACACATTTCTTTTCTTTAACAAGGAAAGCATATCTACAGCTATAAAAATGTTCTCTGATACAGAAAAATATATGTACAGTACACCTATTACCTAGAAATACTCTAGTGAGGGTGCAGTTTTAGTTCCCAGTAGAGAAAAGTGTAATATGCAAACAAAATGCTACTGTAGTAACATTGGAGAAAATTTAATTTTATTTCTTTTTCCTCTGGTTAGAGACTGCTTTTGTTACAGATAGTCTTTGCCCTTCTCCATACCTTATCTGGGGTGGCAGAGTATTGACAAGCATCTTACTGAGAATAATTTAGTCTGAAGTAAAATTTTCAGTTTATGTTTGAGCTTACCTGTTTTGAATTAAGTCATTTAGCTGCACAGTAGGTGCATGCATGATATGATAGTTCAGATTTAAAAAATAGTGATGCAGTGAGGTTCTAACTAAAAGTCAAGCCTCACCTGAATGTGACACAAGGGTGGTGTGCAGTGATCAGGGTGTGGTGTGCAGCAATTGGTCCCAGTGACCAAGATTAATGAAACTCACATGGGTTTTAATTAGTGCAGCTGCAGTCATCAATTATCTAGGGAACACAAATATTGTTATATTTTGGGAAATTCTTGATTTATTTTATTCCACTGGCCAGTAGATTTAGATGAATGAGTTCTCATCATAAACATTCTGAGAAAAACTGCCTGAGGCCATGGTTTATTATTTAGGACACAATCAGTAAGACTAAGCGCTACTGAAGAAAACATTGTAAACTGGTCTCAGTATTAATTTGGAAAATTTGCTGAAATGTGTGGCCTTGTATGGGTCGTCAGAAACATTAGAGCATCTCAAGCAAAATACAGAACAATCTGTCAGGCGGGGAATGTGCAAGGATTATTGTCCAGCAGCTGATCCATAACAGAATGTCAGTGCATGTACACTTAAAGCAAGTATCAACAACATTTAATTTGACACATAATGTGGTCTTCTTTTATTATCCTTTAAGTGCATGTCTTAGAACACTGAAGATTGGACAAGTAAGTAGGGGGAAAAGAGCTGAAACATGACAACCCTTCGCAAGTCCTGAGAAAAATCGCAGTCTAGAGCTTTTCAGAGGTAGATGCATTTTAAAGGCAACTATTTAAAATAGATGTAAGGGAAAAGAATGGGAGGAAGAAGGAAACATGATTAAAAATTCCTTACTATAATTTAATTTGAAAATGTGGCTTCTCTTAATGTGGTCTGAAACCTGTGTACAAACACTTAAAAATAAATTAATATGAGTGCTAACTACTAGGAGCAACATCTGCATCTGTCATTTAAATTAAGAAAAGGACACCACTATAGGCATAAAGATTTTTCAAAAAGTTAAATGATAGTTTGCTTGCATGTTCTTTTTTTCCTGAATGTTTTGCTATAATTTTCATTTGTCTATTCTTGTCCATGGAAAACAAGTTAGGTGCACAATGCTGCTCTAATCCCTGCTCTTGTTTTTCACCCAACCAAACTGCTTAACAAGGCAATGCTTAAATACGTACAAGAACATTAAAATTCATTTACTCAGAAGAGAAGAATGGTTCAAGCCTTTACACTTCCATGACCTAATTCAGAGCCTTTTCCCCCACCATCATTTTCATCCTTTCCTCTTTCTTCCTATTTCTTCCTGTTGAAATTATTTGCTGAATTCCAGGTCAATTTAATTCTAGAGAAGATTATTACTTTTGGTGGGGCATAGTCCATTGTCCCTAGAAAGGGAAGGTGTTTACATACTGCCAGCATACTAGAGTGGAGACTGTCTTGTTACCCAGCCTTGCACAGTAGGGCACATGTATCTGATGTCCTTATTTCTCACTGGTAGCTGTCATGCTGACAATTGGAAAATGCTGTAATTTCCTTAGTTTGCATTATTTTTATATCCCCTATTGTTTTTACACATGACCTTTACCTCTCCATTCTCCAATTAGCAGAGTGAAAGCCATTGTTCATTGAGCAGAGGTATTCATGCCCAGGGGAGCAAAATTTATTTTCTGTGTGTGTGCTGTTGTGGGTGGTGAGGAGTCTTTAATACTAAAGAAATAAACCTTCATCTTAACCTTTGTTTGATTCAGACGTTATTGAATTTGGGCAGGAACTTCCATCAGCTATGATGATATAATGAATAATTGTCATATCAGCAGTCAGTCAATGTTTGTACAAATGGTTATGAATTGTGCGGGCCCTTTATAAAACATGCAATTCTTAACTAATTTAACTGAAGATTTCTCCTTGTTTTTTCCACTTTCTTTGAATCTGCATTTCCTAGCTAATACAGAGACTGGTCATACATTATAATTCCATCAGTTGTATTAGTTGAAACGGATAAGACATTACAGAAAATGCAGTCATCTCAGAAAATAGTTTAGAATCAGAAATGTAAAAGAACACATGGCATTGTAGTTATAATAGAATAATGAATCCAGAAAATATAAGGTTAAAATCTCATAGAAGGGCCAATCTTAGTTTTTTGGTCAAAATCTATTATTTCAATGTTGATACAAACTATTGTTTCTTGTGCTGCTCTTTATTCCCTTCATATTAGTGATGTATTCCAGCAATATCATGGGACTGATCATATAATGTGTAGAACAAGTTTGAAAAAGTATAATTTAGTTGCTCAATTTAAAAAAAAATGATAGTTCAACAGCTCAAAAACCACTTTGCTAGTATATAATTTACTACCAAAGCATTGCCTTTTGGAGATACCTCATCTTTTGGAGATACCACATGCAAATTTAAAACCTGATATGAAAACCATAATTTTGAAGATACTTAATTTTTCTACTTATTGGACAGCAGTAAGTGTTTATACCATTGCAATCAGAGCTTCTAATAGTTAAAGTTATTGCCAGTTCAAAGCTTTGCTTTGCTTTTGTTTAAGATTGTATGAACCCTTTTGATCATGAATGGGATTTTCATATTGAAAATGCTAAGTGCTTTTTGTAGCTTTGCTGCTGATATAGTAGTAATTTATTATTAATAAAGTCAAGTCCTAATTTGTTATTAAAAGATCTGGTGGTAGTTTTGTAGTGAAGTAGAAATACTGTTTTAATCAATATAATTAATTCCTCTTGTATTAGTATTTAATTACTTAGTGATTGGATCTGACTTGTAGATTCCTGCTGCTAAAATGTCTAGTAATACTTCTAAGCAGGTGAGAATGTCAGGAAGTTTTAGTTGGTTTACCAACTTATCCCTTGGCCCAGGAGTATGTCTGCAGGCAACATTTTCCTTCTCATTTGTGAGAGCTGAAGTAAAGGTAGGCTCTCCCACTCAGCTTCACATTTGCAATAACTAATTTCTTGAAATAAAGAGTTTGCTCACTTGTTTCACTCATATTGTTATGACAGCTGTATTCCAAATCTCTTTTTGGATTTTGTATCAGTCTCCCAAGGTGAATTTTAAAAGACCTCATTAATAGGTGATTGTCAGTGACAAGACTAAAGCTGTTATCAAGAAGGAGCTTCTCATGCTAGCCAAGTGCCAATGCTGCTGCTTAGACTTTTCTCTCCCAGATGTTTTTGTTTCAGGGACATGGACAAAACCAAGTAATTTCATCAGTTGTTCTGCTGGGTTTTGCTTTGTGATCTGAGCAAAAATTGGCTGGAGCACATACATTGTGTGCATGACTCTGTGCATTGCCCTATTGTTGTTCCTAACCTTTCGCTTAGATCAATGTTTGGATAGGACATACCAAGCCCCTTCTGGCTGTGTTTACTGCAGATCTCCCCGAGCTACCAACTATTTGGTTTCACATTTTTAGTGGCTGCTTTCAGTGTTGGTCTTCTCTGTTGTCCTTTGACCAGGTTTGTGAAATTCCACACCCACTTCAACCATCCACACTTCTAATGATTTATGGAAATGGCCTTGATTTCAGATAGACTTGAGCATAATCGCTATATATTTGGTCCCCAAAACATATGATGAATGAAATTTTTAATGGTCAGCTATCCTTAAAAACTGCTAGTGATCATATAAAACAATAGTATCATGTCCATAACAATATTATTTTCAAACTGAAATAATAAAATTCTGGATATTCCCACATATATGAAAGTAGTTAGAAGCTAGTAATTCAAAAGCTTCACAGCCTTGTCACCTTACAGTCATACAATATTTTAACTGACATTTGATTTTTTTTTTTCTGTTTGTCCTTCTCCCTGGTTGCTCTATACGGTACCTTGTCTAATATAGTACTAGTTTAATTTTAACAAGTTTATTTTTGGTGATACTGTAAGATACTGAACTGTATATTTTTAGGTTTTTTTCCAGGACAGGTCAGTTTGTAAGTAAAATTATACCTTATTGGTTCTATTAAAATAAATAATATCCAGCAAGGTATTCAAGCTCTGTGGTCAGTTTGGCCAATAATGGGTCTACTTAAAGAATTTCTGATAGAATATTTTCAATAAAATATGATTTTCTAATGTAGCTTCTTAAATCCTAATTAAGATATTTGCATGTTATCATGTTACCTTTATACAAAAGAAAATATTGTATCTTGATGTAATGTTACTTTTATTATTAATTCATACATCTAAAAAACACGGAAGATAAAAGTTACATTGCAACTTCATGGGTTGGTTCTGGTTAGCTAGCTATTTTAATTGCTTCACCTCTGTCTGTGGTTTAGAAAAGAGAAATCTTACAATTATTTAACTCTATTGTTAAATTTGTGGCCAGTTTTTGGCCAGTATGAAGATACATGTTTTTTCTGTCTTTGGGTTTTTTTGGTAGTCACAGATAATTCTCATTCACCAGTCTGAATAAGTGTCAATATAATCCTTTTGCATACAGAACCTATAACTCAGGAGGAAATAAACCCAAACAAATAGAACACAAACCCTGAGCTTACAATTCAGCATCAATGACACATATATGGTGTGAGGGGACACTGCAAGCCATCTGCCAGGTGAACCTCTTGTCTCTAATGGTTTGCTTCTGCCTACAAGATCCTCCTGCCTTTAGTTTAGCTTTTGTTACCTGTAGGTTAATAGTCTGTGTTTATGGATTTTATGCAGGAAAATACAAAACTATGAATAGAATAGTTCAATTTGCTTATTTTTGTCATTTGGGGCAAAGGAAGAAATTTTCTGTGTGGTCATTCACTAATTTCCTTTTAGTAAGCTGTCTTAATTTATATACAAAGAAGTGGGGGAGGAAAAATGTTAATTTGAGAGTATGCATGTGGAAATAC